>NC_044989.1:99316432-99408253 GCF_008728515.1 Papio anubis
GGGCAAAGGATATGAACAGACACTTCTCAAAAGAAGAAATTCATACAACCAGCACACACATGAAAAAATGCTCATCATCACTCCCCATCAGAGAAATGCAAATCAAAACCACAATGAGATACCATCTCACACCAGTTAGAATTCCAATCATTAAAAAATCAGGAAACAACAGGTGCTGGAGAGGATGTGGAGAAATAGGAACGCTTTTACACTGTTGATGGGACTGTAAACTAGTTCAACCATTGTGGAAAACAGTGTGGCGATTCCTCAAGGATCTAGAACTAGAAATACCATTTGACCCAGCCATCCCATTACTGGGTACATACCCAAAGGATTATAAATCATGCTGCTATAAAGACACATGCACACATATGTTTATCGTGGCACTATTCACAATAGCAAAGACTTGGAATCAACCCAAATGTCCATCAGTGACAGACTGGATTAAGAAAATGTGGCACATACACACCATGGAATACTATGCAGCACTATTCACAATAGCAAAGACTTGGAATCAACCCAAATGTCCATCAGTGACAGACTGGATTAAGAAAATGTGGCACATACACACCATGGAATACTATGCAGCCATAAAAAAGGATGAGTTTGTGTCCTTTGTGGGGACATGGATGCAGCTGGAAACCATCATTCTCAGCAAACTATCGCAAGCACAGAAAACCAAATACCGCATGTTCTCACTCATAGGTGGAAATCAAATAATGAGATTACTTGGACACAGGAATGGGAGCATCACACACCGTTTCCTATTGTGGGAGGCGTAGTGGGGAGGGATAGCATTAGGAGATATACCTAATATAAATGATGAGTTAATGGGTTCAGCACACCAACACGGCACATGTATACATATGTAACAAACCGGCACGTTGTGCACATGTACCCTAGAACTTAAAGTATAATAAAAAATAAATAAAATAAATTAAAAAAAAATAATTCTAAGAGCAGTGAAAAAAAAGCATCAGATAACTTTTAAAGGAAAATTTATTAGACAAACAGCGTATTTCCCAGCAGAAAACCTACAAGCCAGAAAAGACTCTGGGCCTATCCTTGGTCTCCTCTAATAAAATAACTGTCAGTCCAGAATTTTATTTCCAGAAAAACTAAGTTTCATAAATAAAGGAGAAATAAAGTATTTCCCAGACCAACAAATGCTCAGGAAATTTGTCACCATTAGACTAGTCCTACCAAAAGTGTCACAAGTTCTAACCATTGAAACAAAAGTTTGATACATACCAGCATAAAAGCACCTGAAGGAATAAAACGCACAGGGCTTATAAAACAGAAACACAACAACAACAACAACAACAAAACAAAACAACTAGGTAATAATTAACACGGTGACTGGAACAGCACCTCGCATATCAGTATCAACTTTGAATGGAAATGGTCTAAATGCCCCACTTAAAAGACATAGATTAGTAGAATAGATAAAACAAACCCACAGAAACCATATATCGAAGATCCGTCTAATACATAAAGATTCTTATAGATGCAAAGGGTTGGAATAAATATTTCATGGAAACACAAACCAAAACAAGCATGAGTAACTATACTTATATCAATAAAACAGACTTTAAACAACAAGAGTAAAAAATAAAAACAAACAAAGTATTATGCAATGATAAAGGGATCAATTCAACAAGAATATATAACAATCCTAAATATATAAGTACCTAACTCTAGAGATCCCAGATTCATAAAACAATTACTACCACACTTCGGAAAAGAGAGACATAGAAACACAATAATAATGGGAGACTTATTAACACTCCACTGACAGCCCTAGACAGATAATCAAGGCAAAAACTTAACAAAGAATCACTGAACTTAAACTGGACTGTATAACAAGTGAACCTAGCAGACATTTACAGAACCTTCTTCCCAAATACCACAGAATATACATTATTTTCATCAGCACATTAAATATTTTCCAACAAGCAATATATAATAGACCACAAAACAAAGCTCAATAATTTTAAATATCAAAATAACATTAAGTATCTTCTCAGACTACAGCAGAATAAAATTATAAATCAATTCCAAGAAGAACCTTCAAAATTATACAAATACATAAAAATCAAACACTCTGCCTTTGAATAATATTTGGATCAACAATTAAATCAAGATGGAAATTTAAAATTTTTTTGAAATAAGTGATAACAGTGGGACAAATTATGAAATCCCCTGGGATACAGCAAAGCATTGCTTCCATGAAAGTTTATAGCACCAAATACCTACATCAAAAAGACAGATTACTGGTTGACAACTTAATATTACACCTCAAGGAACTAGAGAAATAAAGGCAAAACCAAACCCAAAACTAGAAGAAGAAAAGAAATAACAAAGATTAGAGCAAAACAAAACAAAACTTAAACAAACAAAGCAAAAAATACACCAGACCAATTGAACAAAAAGTTGATTTATCTAATTAGAGCCTGAGACCGGGCGCAATGACTCATGCCTGTAATCCCTGCATTTTGAGAGGCCAAAGCAGGTGGATCACTTGAGCCCAGGAGTTCAAGACCAGCCTGGACAATATGGCAAAACCCTGTCTCTACTAAAAATACAAAAAATGAGGTAGGAGTATCACCTGAGCCTGGGGAGGTCAAGGCTGCAGTGAGCTGTGATGGCGCCACTGCACTCCAGCCTGAGTGACAGAGTGGCACCCATCTAAAAAAAAATTATAATAAAGAATAAAAAAAGGAGCCTGAATAGCCAAAGCAATGCTAAGCAAAAAGAACAAATCCAGAGACATCACATTGCTCAACTTGAAATTATATTATAAGGCTACAGTACTGAAAATAGCATAGTAGTGGTACAAAAACAGACACACAGACCAGTGGAACAGAATAGAGAAGTCAGATGTAAACATGCACAACTACAACCATCTGATTGTTAACAAAATCAACAAAAATTAGCAATAGGGAAAAGACTCTCTATTCAATAAATGATGATGGGATAGCTGGCTAGCCTTATGTGGAAGAATGAAACTGGACGCCTACCTCTTATAATATATGAAAATGAACTCCAGATGGATTACAGAATTAAACGTAAGCCCTCAAAATATAAAAATTTTAAGGTAAATCCTAGGAAATACCCTTTTCAACACATGATTTGGCAAAGAATTTATGGTGAAGTCCCCAAAAGCAACGACAAAAAAAAAAACAAAAACAAAAACTAAAATTAACAAGTGGGACCTAATTAAAATAAAGAGCATCTGCACAGTGAAAGAAACTACCAACAGAGTAAACAGCCTACAGAACAGGAGAAAATATTTACAAACTCTGCATCTGACAAAGTCTAATGTCCAGAATCTAAAAGGAACTTAAACAAATGAACAAATAATAAAGTAATAATTCAATTAAAAATAGGCAAAGGGCATGAACAGCAGAGGAATACATAAAATCAGTTAACAAACATGAAAATATGCTCAACATAACTAATCATTAAATAAATGTAACTCAAAACCACAATGAGATACTACTGCACACCAGTCAGCATGGCTATTACTCAAAGGTCAGAAAACAACAGATGTGGGTGAGATTGTGAAGAAAAGGAAATGCCTATACTCTGTTGATGGGAGTGCAAACTAGTTCAGCGACTGTGTAAAGCAGTTTGAATATTTCTCAAAGAACTTCAAATAGAACTACCATTTGGCCCAGGAATTCCACTAGTGAGTAATGAAAATAATTTCTGATTGGCATGGTCTGAAGAACCACCTGTTGATTGCTATGCTTATGAACTGGGTGATGGGACCATTGGAATCCCAAACCTCAGTGTCATACAATTTACTCATGTAACAAATCTACAAATGTATACTTTAAGCTATAATAAAAATTGAAAAAAGTGGTTTTTGAAAAGATAAAAATGACAGACCATTAGCTAGAGTAACAAAGAAGAGATAAGATCCAAATAATCTCAATCAGAAATGAAAATGGAGACATTACAATTACAACAGAAATATAAAAGATCATTTGAGACTACTATGACCACCTCTATGCACACAAAGTAGAAAATCTAGAGGAAATGGATAAATTCCTGGAAACATACAACACCAAAGCTTCAATCAGGAAGAAATTAAAATTCTAAACGGACCAGTAACAGCTAGTGTGATTGATTCACTTATAAAAAAAAATTTCCAACAAAAAAGGTATATTAGTCAGGATTCTCTAGAGGAACAGGACTACCGGTATAGGTGTACATATGAAAGGGAGTTTATTACAGAGTATTGGCTCACATGATCACAAGGTAAAGTCCTACAATAGGCTGTCTGTGAGCTGAGGAACAAGGAAGCCAGTCTGAGTTCCAAAGCCTCAAAAGTAGGGAAGCCGACAGTGCAGCCTTCAGTCTGCGGTCGAAGGCCTGAGAGCCCCTGGCAAACCACTGGTGTAAGTCCAGGAGTCCAAAATCTGAAGAACTTGGAATTTAATGTTCAAGGGCAGGAAGCATCCAGCATGGGAGAAACATGGAAGCCAGAAGACTCAGGGCAGTCTAGTCTTTCCATGAGCCTCTGCCTGCTTTTATACTAGCTGCACTGACAGCTGATTAGATGACACCTACCCAGATTGAGGATGGGTCTGCCTCTCCTAGTCCACTGACTCAAATGTTAATCTCCTTTGGCAACAGCCTCACAGATGCTCCCAGGAACAATACTTTGCATCCTTCAATCCAGTCAAATTAACACTCAATATTAACAATAACAAAAGCCCAGGACCACATGTACTCACGGCCAAATTCTACCAGACATTCAAAGAAGAATTGGCACCAATCATACCGAAACGATTCCAAAAGACCGAAAAAATAGGAATCCTCTCAAACTCATTCTACAAAGCCAGAAAAGGGCATCACAAAAAAGAAAACTACAGACCAATATCCATGGATAAATAGCAATGCACACATTTTTAACAAAATTCTAGCAATCTGAACCAGTAGCACATCAAAAAGATAATTAATACAATCAAATGGGGCTCATTTCCACCGTATGGAAAATGACCTTGCTGCCCAAAGCAATCAACAGAATCAACACAATTGCTATCCAAGTACCAATGTAATTTTTTCACAGAATTAGAAAAAGCAATCCTGAAGTTCACATGGAACAAGAAAAGCCCAAATAGCCCAGACAATCCTAAGTAAAAAGAACAAATCAGAAACCATCACATTACCTAACTTCAAATCATAAGACAAGGCTATATCAACCAAAACAGCATGGCACTAGTATAAAAGTAGACCTATAGACCAACAGAACAGAATAGAGAGCCCAGAAATGAAGCCGAATTCTGAAAACCAACTGCTCTTCAACAAAGCAGACAACCACACTGGGGAAAAGACACCAAATTCAATAAATGACCCTGGGAAAATTGGATGGCCACATTTAGAAGAATAAAACTAGATCACTATCACTTACCATATACAAAAAATTAGCTCAAGATGAATTAAAGACTGAAATTTAAAACCTGAAACCATCAAAATGCTAAAAGAAACTCTAGGGATAACTCTTCTGGGCATTCTAGTAAAGAATTTATGACTAAGACTCCAAAGCAAAGGCAACAGAAACAAAAATAAATAAATGAGACCTAATTAAACTGGAAAGTTTCTGCAGAGAAAAAGAAATGCTCACCATAGTAAACAAACGATCGAGAGAATCGGAGGAAATATTTGCAACCTGTCCATCCAAAAAAGGACTAATATCCAAAATCTGCAAGGTACTCAAAGAAATCAGCAGAAACAAAACAAATAATCCCAATAAAAAGTGGACAAATGACATGAATAGACATTTTTTAAAAGAAGATATACAAATAGGCAAAAAAAATATGAAAAAAATGCTCAAGGTCACTGATCATAGGGGAAATGCAAATTAAAACCACAATGAGATACCTCCTTGTACCAGCCAGAATGACTATTATTTAAAAGTCAAAAACCAACAGATTTGACACAGATGTGATGGAAAGACAGTGCTTATACACTGCTGGTGGGAATATAAATTGGTACAATCTCTGTAGACAACAGTACGAAGATTTCTCAAAGAACTAAAAGTAGATAAATCTACCATTCCATTGAGCAATCCCACTGCTGAGTGTCTACCCAAAGGAAGTCATTATACCAAGAAGCACCTGCAAGTGTATGTTTATAGCAGCACAATTCATAATTGCAAAGATATGAAATCAGCCTAAGTGTCCTATGGTATGTGTGTATATATACATACGCACATATATACCTACATAACATAGAATAGTAATCAGCCACAAAAAAAGTATGAAATAATGACAATGTCTTTTGCAGCAACTTGGATAGAACTGAAGGCCATTATCCTAAGTACAGTAACTCAGGAATGGAAACACAAATACCACATGTTCTTCTTTATAAACGGAAACGAAGTTATGGGTATGAAAAGGCACACAGAATGGTTTTATGGACACTGGAGGTTCAGAAGTGGGGAGGGTGGGAAGGACGTGAGGGATGAAAGATTAACTATTGAATACAATGTACATTGTTCAATGATGGGTACACCAAAAGCCCAGACTTCACCACTATGGAATTCATTCATGTAACCAAAAATCACTTTACCGCTATAGTGAATGAAATTTTAAGAAATAAATTAAAAAGTAAAATAAAATAAAACAAATAGAATGTGGCCAAAGTGTAATGCAGAAGTAAATTAATATATTTTATGTTTTCTTGATAAGAATACTAAAAATAAGATCTATTTTCTTAGCAAACTTTTCAGTATACAATGTAATACTGTTACCTACTGGCAATATGCTGTAGAATGGATCCCTAGGGTTTATTCATCTTGCATAACTAAAACTTTATACCCTTTGACCAATACTTCCTTTTTCCGCCTTACCCCAACCCGTGCAACCACCATTCTACTCTCTGCTTCTATGAGTTTGACTACTTTGGATTCCTCATATAAGTGGAGTCGTGTAGTGCTGGTCCTATTGTGCCTGGCTTATTTCACTTAGCATAATGTGCTTCCACTTTCATCCATGTTTTCACAAATGGCAGGATTTCCTTCTTTTTAATAATATTCTATTATATGTAGATACCACATTTATTTATTCATTCATCCGTAATGGACATTTAAATTGCTTCCATTTCTTGGTTATTGTGAATTATGCTACAGTAGAGTACAGGTATCTCTTTGAGACCTAATTTTAATTACTTTGGATATCAGAAGTGGGATTGCTGGATCGTATGGTAGTTTTATTTTTTAACTTTTTGAAGAGTCAAATATAGTCATATGGTCGCACCAATTGACATTTTCATAAATTGTTCAGGAGTTCCCTTTTCTCTACATCTTGCCAACTCTTGCTACCTTTTGTTTTTGACAGCCAGCCTAATATGTGTGAGGTAATATCTCATTCTAGATTTGATTTGAATTTCTCTGGTGATTACCGATGTTGAGTACCTTTTCATGAGCCTGCTGGCTATTTATATGTCCTCTTTGGAGAAAGGGTTATTCAGTTTATTGCCCATTTTAAATAAGGTTATGTGGGTTTTGTTTTGTTTGCTATTGAGTTGTAAAAGTTGTAAAAGTTTTTTTATAGATTTTGAATATTAACCTTCTATTAGATATTTAGTTTGCAAACTTTCTTTTCCATTCTGAGGGTTGCTTTTACATTTTATTGTTTCCTTTGCTGTGAAGAAGCTTTTAATTAATTAATTAATTTTTTGAGACAGAATCTGTCACCTAGACTGGAGTGCAGTGGCACAATCTCAGCCCACTTCAACTTCCATCTAATGGGTTCATGAAATTCTCCTGCCTCAGTCTCTGAGTAGCTGGGACTACAGGTAAGTGCCACCATAGCTGGCTAATTTTTGTATTTTAGTATGCAGAAGCTTTTTGATTTGATGTAATCCAAATTGTCCATTTTTTTGCTTTTGTTTCCTATGCTTTTGGTGTCATATCCAAGAAATGATTGCTAATGTGAAGAAGCTTTTAACCTGTGTTTTCTTCTAGGAGTTTTGTGGTTTTAGGTCTTATGTGAAAGTCTTCAATACATTTTGAGTTGATTTTTGTGTATGGTATAAGAGTCCAATTTTATTCCTCTGCAGTCAGATATTTAGTTTCCCAACTTCATTTACTGAAAAAAAAAATATTTTTCATTCTATATTCTTGGCACCTTTATCAAAAATCATTTGATTGTATTTGATTTTTTTGAACAATCATTTGATTGTTCACCTTTGGGTCTATTCAGTTCCATTGGTCTATTTGTCTGTTTTTATGCCAGTACCATACTCTTTAGATTACTGTAACTTTTGACTGGATGTAGCGACTCATGCCTGTAATCTCAGCACTTTGGGAGGCTGATGCAGGAGGACTGCTTGAATCCAGGAGTTTAAGGCCAGGTTGGGCAACATAGTGAGACCTCATCTCTACAAAAATTTTAAAATTTGCTGGGCATGTTGGTGTGTGCCTGTGGTCCCAGCTACTTGAGAGGCTGAGATGAGAGGATCACTTAAGCCTGGAAGGTCAAGGCTACAGTGAAGCATGATCACACCACTGCGCTCCAGCCTGGGCCACGGAGTGAGCCTGTCTCAAAAAAAAAAAACAAAACTAACTTTGTAATATATTTTGAAATGAGGACATATGATGCCTCTTGCTTTCTCTTTGCTCAAAATTGCTTTGCCTATTCATCGTCACTAGTGGTTCTATATGAATTTTAGAGCATTTTTTCTATTTCTGTAATAAATGTCCTTGAGATATTGATACGGATTATATTGAATCTGGAGATTATATTGGGTATTGACATTTTAACAGTATTAGTTCTTCCAATACTTGAACATCTTGAAACTGGGTATCTTTCCATTTGTTTGTATCTTCCTTATTTCATTAATGATTTATAGTTTTCTTTGTATAATTCTTTCACCACCTTGGTTAGTTTATTCCTAAATATTTTATTCTTTTGATGCTCTTATAAGTGGGATTGTTTCCCTAATTTACTTTTCAGAGAGTTCATCATTAGTATTTAGAAACACAATTGATTTTTGTATGTTGATTTTGTGTCCTGAAACTTTTGTGCCTTCATCTATTAGTTTGAACAGTTTTACTTTTCTCTTCAATTTTTAGGGTTTTCTACATATTAAATTATGTTATCTACAAACAGTTGTTCGCCTTTCTTTCCAATTTGAGTGCTTTTAATTTCTTTTTTTGTCTGGTTAATTGCACTGGCTAAGAGTTCTAGTACTACGTTAAATAGAATTGACCCTCCTTCATTCATATGTTCTGTTAGAAAAATATCATATTATATTTTAATACGTGCTAAAATATCATTTAGTATAATTCAATATCAATGTTTGATTTAAATAAACAAGAAAAAATCAATCATTGGGTCAACTAAAAATAGTTATCTTAGATATGTATCTATATATCTTAGATAACTAAAAACAATAAAATAAAATAGGTCACTAATATAAAAATTATCTCTTACAATATCTGTCAACAGGAGCAAGCCACATTTATATCCTCTGTTTTTGCCTGATGACCATTTGCTTGTTCTCTTATCCTCTGATATCTGCTACATTTCTCAGAAGTTTTGGTTTAATCCAAATGTTGCAAGCGCACACACACACACACATACACACACCCCAATTCATATCTGGCTCTATTGCTTAATGTTTTGTAGGAATCGATCCTATGATAATACCATTTATATGGTCAGAGGTATGTATACAAAAATATTAATGTTACCATTACTTGTAATAGCAACAATAAAAAAGTATGGAGTATAAGTATTTAATTTACTGATTCATTTTCATTTTTGTTCAACCAACAAATGTCTATTCATTGTCTACCATGTGCCAGATACTATTTGAGGCACTGTTGACACTCAGAAATCAAGGCAATAAAAATAAATATACAACTGAAATAGGAATTATGATTGATACTAAAAAGAGGTATGAAGTCAAATGAAGCACAGTAGAAGGAAAGGAGTATAGGGGAGGAAAAGGGATTCACTATAAATGGAGTGTGTGGGGAAGTTGTAGAGTTAACAGGTGAGCAGTTATCTGACAGAGATTCACTAAAATTTATACAACTTATCACCTTACAACAATTTTTGAGGTCTTTTTGTTTGCTTGTTTCATTTTCTTACTATTTGTTACTGAAAGGAAATTAGCTGATATTTATAAAATGTAAAACAGGCCAAATAGGTATTTTACCAAGGACATGCAGGTGGCAGATAAACACATTTAAAAAATGCTAAGTATGTTGAATCCTGAGGGAAATACAATTAAAACCACAGTGAGATGTCACTACATACTTATTTTAAAAGGGTTAAAATTAAAAACGTACCCTACAAAATATTGGCAAACATATAAAAAGTGATAACTCTCACATACTCCTGGTGAGAATGGAAAATGGAACAACCATTTTACATCGGTTTGACAGTTTCTCGAAAAGTTAAATATTCACCTACTCCACGACTCAGACATTACATTCTGAGTTATTAATACAAGAGAAACGGAACAACTAACCACATGAAAAATACACACATATTTGTAGCATCTTTTTTTTTGCAACAGCCCCCAAATACCCAAATACTGAAAATCACCCAAATATCTATAAACAGATGAATGGATAAACAAAGAGTTGTATATCCATAAAAGGAAATACTACTCAGAAATGAGAATGAACAATTTGTATAAGTATCATTTATGAATCTCTATGTAGCATGCATGAAACCAGAAAAGAAAAAAGGTAAACATTTTATGATTCCAATCACAACATTCCAGAAAATGCAAACCAGTCTACAGTATTAAAAAAAATGAAAATCAGTGGCTTCCTGGAGGACCACAGAGGGATATTACAAAAGGACATAATAAAAATATATAGGTGAGATACGCTTATTATCATTAATGTGATGATATTATGGGTTTACAAGTGTCAAAACTTATCAAATTGAACACTTTAAGTATGTACAATTCTGCATGTCAATTATATCTTAATAAAACTTTTAAAAATAGTTCAAAATAACAATCTAAATCATCCATCCTGCAGAAAATCAGGTTTGGCAATGTCATACTGACGTCAGCATCTAACTCTGCACCTTGAGAAGGACAGTCTTGTCTCAGCAACAGGAAATACAGGGGAACAACGGCGGCCATTTCCACCTGGGTTCAGAGGATTGCTGGCTAGATGGCAAAAGGCACATTCCTGAACTACAGGATTTCCTTGTCTTCATCCTTCCTTTATTGCCTGTGCAGCAATAGCCTGGGATAAACAGGCAAGAGAAGCTACAGGAATCTATAAAACCCTTAGATTTTTTTCTCTGACAATGACTTCAGCAAAACAAGACACACAGTTTTAGAGTTGCTGAGCTCAGGGTACACATTGATTTTGCAGAGTCACAGTCACCAGATATTAGTGGGGGCATCGTTAGAAGATATAGAATGTACCACGTTGTCTGCTGCCATCTCCTACACTCCCTATTATCAACCCAAGGTCTCTACACCAATTAGGGACCCCTTGATTCCTGTAGTTTTAAAACTAGTGACACTAGGTAGTGAATGCTTATAATTTTATGTTGCCTCAGCATCCAATTTTAAATATAAGTTTAACTTACTTATACCAGAAGCAGGGTTCAGTCACCCTTGAGGCAGTTTCCAATCCTCTGCCCCACCCAGGTGGCTCCATGAAGTAGGTGAGCAGAGATATTTCTGCTGCCTAGCAAGCTGGGTTCCCTACTTTCCCACCCCCTCCTTAAATAGACCTTTCAGACATTTGGCAGTGCACTTAAAATGACTACTTCTCAGTCACAGCATGACTTCCTAGAATGAGTGCCTGCTTGCTTTAAACCCACCAATTAGAGCTCCCCAGGAGAAATCTGTTTGGATAATGCCCAGAACTCAATGAAGGCACTGGTCCACAGATCCCCTCTCTCCCCTAGGCTCCCTGACTTCTGTGTGTGTGTGGCCTCCAGGTATGCCATGTACCCCCCAGGTCTGTAATAGTAAACCCTCTTAAATGTTCACATTGTGATTGTGTCATTGAAACTGTGCCCTCAGCTCCGTCCCTGATCCCGTGAAGGGACTCATTCAGGTGGATCATATGCTGGTGCCCTTTTGTCCTAGCCTCTCAGCTGCTGAGGGCAGTAGCACCAGCAGAGTTGATAACGAAACTCAAAGGGTTTCATCCAGAGCACACTAGCCTGCTGAATTCTGGGTTTCAGGGCACGTTGCTCCTTTTCAGGAGCCGAGTAAGGGATTCCCCAACATTACTGGGAATTATGTGATATTCCCTATGAACAGGAAAAAAATCTTGCTGTCTCCAGAAGCACTGAAGCTGTCACAACTACCCTCTGCTCAGATTGACTTCTAAGCCTGAGAACTCTGGCATCCAGGCAAAAAATCAGGACGACAAAGCCCTGCAGTCTTTTCCGGGAGGCGCTAGCAGCCATGTAAACTAAGCCAAAGCTGGAGCAAAGGCTATACTCTGCTATCATATTGTCCGCTTTGAGGCACACGAAGTTTCAATCATTACAAAAGTTATTTATCTTTCCAAGCTGGCAGTCTTATTATGCTTTTAAACTACCCCGTGCTGAATAGTATTTCAAAGATTACAGATACTTAAAAATAGTCTTTATTATTGCATATTATTTATTATTTATCAATGCAATGTACAGTGGGCAGTTCCTGATTTAGTGATGCGGAAGCTGAAAAATATCACAAACATCCCCAGAGACCAACAACACTCTTCTCTGCAAACTACCTGGAGAACACAGGTCCTCTGGGCCAAAACTGGGTTAGATCCATGCCCTAAAGAGTCAGAGAGAAGGGAATGAAAAGCCCCTAAGTGCTCAGGCTACTCGTGATTTCCTCCAACAAATGGAAGAGCACAAACGACTGCTTCCCTGAGCACACTGGGGTGGTGACTGATGTATACCATGTGGATCTGCCAGGTGGTAGAAATGCAATGGCTTTAGCCGCAGAAACTGGCAGTGACATAAATCTGACAAGATCCTGGAGCAGGTGTGGAAAGTATATAGCTACACATGGTTCTCACATACCTCAAACGTATGGGGAATCCGTGAATGTTTGTATATATGAGATTCACTTCAGGCAGATGGCTTCTCAGAGAGACTTGCCCCCACTGCTATCATATTGACAAGAAAAAAAGCACATTCCCTGCATATCTAAGGACTTTCTCCTATATGCACTCTGAAGTGTTAAATGAGGTCAGATTTAAAGCAAAAGTATTTCCCATATTCACTGCAAATGAGCCCTTCTGTATCAAAAGAGACCAGAGCTTTGGCTAAAGGATTTCCAACATTTGCTGCATTCCATTGTGAACTCTTTGGTGTTGAACAAGGTGGGTTTTGAAACTAAATTAATTCCTGCTGAACACGATGGCTCACGCCTGTAATCCTAGCACTTTGGGAGGCCGAGGCAGGCAGATCACCTGAGGTCAGGGGGTTGAGATCAGCCTGGCCAACATGGTGAAACCCTATCTCTACTAAAAAATACAAAAATTAGCCTGGTGTGGTGGCACATGCCTGTAGTCCCAGCTACTTGGGAGGCAGAGGTGGGAGAATCACTTGAACCCAGGAGGCGGAGGTTGCAGTGAGCTGAGATCGTGCCACTGCACTCGAGCCTCGGCAACAGAGTGAGACTCCATCTCAAAAAAAAAAAAAAATTAAAAAAAATAAACAAATAATTTTCCACATTCACTGCATCTGTACAACCTTGCTTTAGTGTGAGCCCTCCTGTTCTGAAAGAGGTCAGAGTTTGGCAAAAGGATTTCCCACATTCATTTCACTCAAATGACCTTTCTCCACTGTGAACTCCTTGGTGTTAAATGAGGGCAGATTTTCCATCTTCAGTGTGCCTGTGAGGCTTTGCTTCATTGTGACCTCTTCAGTGTCTAATCAGGTGGCGTTTTTCAGCTGAAGAATTTCTCATTCCCACACTCATCTTCGCTACCTTTCTTCCATGTTAATTTGCTGGTGCTGAAAAAGTCCGTATTTGTAGCCGAAGGCTTTCCCACATTTGCTACAATCATCAAGACCTTGTCCAGTGAAGACTTTGTGGTAGTGAAGAATGCGTCGGTGAAAAAGTTCCTGCATTCACCCCACTTATCAAGACTTCTATCTACTGTTAAAGGGCTCCCCACCTTTGATGCTGTTGTGTGGCTTCTCATTTTTGGGAGTGGCTTGGTGCTAGAGAAGGGCTGAGGGTGGCTGGAAAGTCCTACCCAACCCCCCCACAGGAGAGGCGCTTCCCTGACCCATGAAATCTGCAGCTTGTTACAAACAAGGCCCCAGCGATGCCTATTTTAATGAGCTTCCCCCCATCATCATGTTTCTGGAGCTGGTGAAGGTTTCTACTGAACCAGAAGCTTCTGGAGCCCCCATCCAGGTAAGATTTCTACTCAGAGTGTGTGGCTTGGAGCTTGGCCAGATGTAAAATGTCTTTCAAGACTGGGACACACATCTCACTGGGGTGACTCTTCTGGGTGGACCTGCCCTGGGCATCTTGAATAGTGACACTCCTACAGAAACACTCTGCTCATCCTCCGTTACACCAACAACCAGGGGCAGGCCTCCTCTGAGAGGATCTTGATATGTCCACTCTGTGAAGCAACCGGGGCTAACCCCCAATCACAGCTCTGCAACTACGCAGGACCTGCATGATGCAAACCCCGGGAATGCTCTAAGTGCAAAGTTCTCCAGCATCACATTACCTTACAGGAGCCTCTGAATCTCCTCAATGAGCTCCTACTCCTCTTGAGAAGTAAGTGGCCATGTAACCATACTCAAAGGTCACATAACCCTTTGGAGGATCTGTAAGCACTTCTATGCTAATGACAATATTTGGAAGGACGGAAGTTCTGAGAGGCAGATGGCTATGGAGAGACCCATGGGCTCCCAATTCCCCTGTTCCCTTGCTCAGCCCTGAAGCCAGATGACCTGGAATGACCCTAAATATTATCTCTGGTTCTCAAGCCTTGCTGCTAACTTTTACCAGCCAGGATTAAATCACTCTGTGCCTCCTAGTATTATCCCCCTTCCAGTGTGTTCTTCTCAGTAGCTTTTGTAAAACTTTTAAAAGCCTCATTCAAGCCACGTCTTCTGTTCACAACCCTATGGCTTCCAGCATTCTGAAACATCCCAGTAGGCCAATCTAGGCTTGAAATTTTGTTCCCTGCACACACAAGGCCAACCCCAAATTTCCCAAAGGCTCCCAGCTCAGTGGCACATCCAATCTTCATAACACTCTCCCACCATCCATCACACTGGAAATCAGAAATACGGACAACATCAGGAGTGCCTCATTGTTCCAGAAACTGGAGTCTGTGCATCGGAGACATGAGCAGGAGCCCTTCCTGGGGCTTTAGGGTGTGAGTCGGGGGTGTGGGCGAGTGAGGGCCTGGAGAACATGATCTTCACCTGAGCCAGGTCCCTCGGCACACCTACCTTCTGGGAGCCTGTGGACCATGTGGGCAGGGACCCAGGCACAAAGGCCCCTAACCCAGGGTCAGACCTGCCTTTGTGCAGCGGAGACAACGCCTCTCCTCTTGCGCCTTTTGTCCAGTCAGGTCAGCCCCTACTCACCAATGGCAGCAAGCCCAAGACAAACCAAAATGCCCACCACATAAAGGCCAGAAGTTCCTGCTTTGAGGTCTATTAATTGCATAAATTTAAGTAACAGGCTCAGCCATATAAAGCATATTGCTGAGAGTCACATAGCTATAAAGTGATAGGGTCATTGTGCTCTATGATCATGCTAACAGCAACTATACTACACGGGAGATAAATGAGCCTATGTATGTTTCACAATGCTGTGAAAAGCATAACATATGTTATTAAAAGAGGGCTGAAAGTAAATGAACAGTGATATTCCATTAGTTACAAATGAGTTTGCTTGGGCAGGATCAAAAGCCCAATACAATAACAATGTTCATTTCTCTCTTATCTAAGTGGCTGGGGGTGGCTGGTCATGAACCAGCATCTGAGCCGGTTCATCTAGGTTGCTGTTCCACTTTCTTACACCTTAGCGTCCTAGTCTAAAATGGCGGCATTCACATTTCAAACAACAGCATGGAAGAAGAGCTGCAGAACAGAGCAAAGGGTCTACATAGATGCTGGTTTAAAAGGATTCCTGGGAGCTGCCTCACAATATTTCTGACCAAAGTTATAAACCTCACAACTATTTGCAAAAGAAGTTATGAAAAACAGTCCCTAGAATAGTTAGCGGTGCATCAAGCTAAATTATACTTCAAAAGGAGGAGGGGGTAATGCACAAATCAAAAGGAAACACATGATGCAACAATCATTAGAAACCACAAATGAATCCCTAAGGATTTAAGAGAACACCCTTGCAAATGTCACCGTTTTCTCCATCACCACTCTTTCACCTTTTCACTCAAATGTTTTGTAGGTTTTCAGAGGCAGTTGCATAATGGCATACCACTAATACAATTTAACCAGATGTACACATGACCCTCAAGTGATAAACTCTTTGGCAGTAATTTGTCTTTCCTCTTTCCTTAGGATAGCTGCTCTACTACTGAACAAAGATAAAGTGAATTGACAGCTTGTGAAAGTCATCTGTAGAGTTCATCACTTAGGGCAATAGCTATGTAAATGGAAGACATCTCATGGTTTTAAAGTAAATGAATAGAAAGTCAAGTTCAGACCTTCACGTTATGAAATACCCGTGCATTTTCATGGAAAATAAATCTCAATTACCAAGTAAACTTTTAAGTTGATGGCAGGAAAAAGAAGCATTTAAATCCAGTAGGGAATCAAAAACCAAAAGAAAAATATTTTGGAAAAAAACTGGGGAAAAATGTTGATAGCTCAGAAATTGCAAAATTGTTAGAGTACAGTTCAAAAGCTCTGTTTTATGCCATTTTGACTTCATGAATGAAGCTCACTTAGACTAAAACAGGTTTGCAACTGAAAGCCGGCAAGGATTTTACAACAATCTTCCATTCTACAAGCAGCATTGTGCCTTGCATAATTTACCTGTTTTCATCTGAGGAAAAAAATAAATAAAAAGAATGAAATATACACACAGGCACATTAAGATTTTTTTAATTCTGTCATTCCCATGAATTCCACATTGTAGGTCCACAAATTCCCTTTACTTGGTGATTCCGACAACGAATAGAACCAGCACCCTTATCTAGAGCTCTGTGAGACAAAAAGCTCAAGGTATCTTTTTTGTGTGTTTCCAGTTTCCCAGATAATTCTTTATTCAATCAATGAAAAACATTTATTTGGTGCCTGCTCCCATTTGCTCATCATGTTAGAAGCTGGTCTAGTTGTAAACATACAGAAGACATAATTTCTTCTGGAATCTCAGAATCTGGCAAGGGGAGACAAATGAAGATATTATTTTAAAACGGTAATCGCTATGTTTAAAGTGAGATTTTAATAGCAAGAATGGAAGGTGGGAAGAAATTTCATAGTAAATTAGGAAAAGCTGTGCAGAAGAGGTAACACTTGGGTGTGTTTAAAAAAGATTACTAGGAATTCTTCAGCTGAATGCACATGAAAAGAACATTCTTTGCAAAGGGAACGACATGAAAAAGAGAAACATCTTTAGGAGGCATGGTTCATTGTAATGCATAACATAATTTTTCATTAATATAAATAAATCAGCATAGTGTTGTGTTTCAAAGCTCTTGCTGGAGCTTTGACTCTGACTCATGCTAATGCTGTGACTTTAATAGCAAGTAATTTTAGGGTCTCTAGCTCAAAGATTCTTTATGTATGTAGAGAGAGGTGAAAATATGGTCTAACTCATAACAAATTGTGAAAAGAAAATATTTCAATTTAGTATTATCCATTGCATATATTTTATTTGGGGTCCTTAAATTTAGCGCCTCTGAAATTTATATGAAATATTGATTTTTATGCCTTTACCCTGTTTCGTCCTTGTTTTACGATGGTATTCTCCTGTTCATAAGAATCTCTTTCATTTGGTCCTTGCATTTAAACCAGATTTGGTGGCTTTTTCCTTTGGGTAACATTGTTCTTCATAACCTTGCCTATCTGAAGTAAGTTTTCTTTAAGTATTCTGACACTGTTTGGCTCCCCATATAATTGTTTGGTTCTTTTGAACAGGTGGTTTAGATGTAAAATACACAGAAGTTGCTACAAAGGCTATGGAAATTTGCTTGCTATCGTGGTCACCAGGAAATAAAATATGGATAGAATAGATTGAGAATCCCACTGTTCTGTATAATGCCTCTTAATATTGAAATTTGGGTTCTCAGTTTCTCTTTACATATTTTTTGGTTACAATTATTTTAAATTTAGCAGCATCACAATAGAAAAAAATACAACTTTGGGTGGATTTCTAAAAGTTTTATCTCCCTATGTTTTGGTGTTTAGTGCCAATATTGGAGAACAAGTTATTCTGTATAAAAGCATTACAGATAATTGGGTCTTAGTCTTTTATGCCCATTTTTTAAAGAAACAAAAGCACATAAGATTATAATAAAATAGTTTAATATAGTCTTCTAGAATCCTTATCATAGTGACAAACTCCATGGAGAGCATCTTTTGGCTTCTGATTTTATGTCTCCTTATAGTCACCTTTTTCATTCCTAATAATATACTTCGTCATTTTTTTCTTACACATTTTAGATAGTATTTATTGACTCCTCAAAGAAAATATGAATAATTAACCTAACCCATTTTCATTAACTCTTGTTTCTTTACTCCCACATTTGAACCTGTATTACCATATTTATATATCCTATTGATTACTTTTCTGATTTTATATGTAATTATCAAACAGTTCTATCAATGCCTAGTTTACCACAGTAGTGTCATGCCCAGTATGAAAAAAATAATAATTATTTATACTTTTTTTTTTTTTTTACTATTATACTTTAAGTTCTAGGGTACATGTGCATAATGTGCAGGTTTGTTACATATGTATACTTGTGCCGCGTTGGTGTGCTGCACCCATCAACTCGTCAGCACCCATCGACTCGTCATTTACATCAGGTATAACTCACAATGCAATCCCTCCCCCCTCCCCCCTGCCCATGATAGGCCCCAGTGTGTGATGTTCCCCTTCCCGAGTCCAAGTGATCTCATTGTTCAGTTCCCAACTATGAGTGAGAACATGCGGTGTTTGATTTTCTGTTCTTGCGATAGTTTGCTGAGAATGATGGTTTCCAGCTGCATCCATGTCCCTACAAAGGACACAAACTCATCCTTTTTTATGGTTGCATAGTATTCCATGGTGTATATGTGCCACATTTTCTTAATCCAGTCTGTCACTGATGGACATTTGGGTTGATTCCAAGTCTTTGCTATTGTGAATAGTGCCAGAATAAACATACGTGTACATGTGTCATTATAGCAGCATGATTTATAATCCTTTGGCTATATACCCAGTAATGGGATGGCTGGGTCATATGGTACTTCTAGTTCTAGATCCTTGAGGAATCGCCATATTGTTTTCCATAATGGTTGAACTAGTTTACAATCCCATCAACAGTGTAAAAGTGTTCCTATTTCTCCACATCCTCTCCAGCATCTGTTGTTTCCTGACTTTTTAATGATTGCCATTCTAACTGGTGTGAGATGGTATCTCATTGTGGTTTTGATTTGCATTTCTCTGATGGCGAGTGATGATGAGCATTTTTTCATGTGTCTGTTGGCTGTATGAATGTCTTCTTTTGAGAAATGTCTGTTCATATCCTTTGCCCACTTTATGATGGGGTTGTTTTTTTCTTGTAAATCTGTTTGAGTTCTTTGTAGGTTCTGGCTATTAGCCCTTTGTCAGATGAGTAGATTGCAAAAATTTTCTCCCATTCTGTAGGTTGCCTGTTCACTCTGATGGTAGTTTCTTTTGCCATGCAGAACCTCTTTAGTTTAATTAGATCCCATTTGTCAATTTTGGCTTTTGTTGCTGTTGCTTTTGGTGTTTTAGTCATGAAGTCCTTGCCCATGCCTATGTCCTGAATAGTATTACCTAGGCTTTCTTCTACGGTTTTTATGGTATTAGGTCTAACATTTAAGTCTCTAATCCATCTTGAATTAATTTCGAATAAGGAAAGGATCCAGTTTCAGCTTTCTACTTATGGCTAGCCAATTTTCCCAGCACCATTTATTAAATAGGGAATCCTTTCCCTATTTCTTGTTTTTCTCAGGTTTGTCAAAGATCAGATGACTGTAGATGTGTGATATTATTTCTAGGACTCTGTTCTGTTCCATTGGTCTATATCTCTGTTTTGGTACCAGTACCATGCTGTTTTGGTTACTGTAGCCTTGTAGTATAGTTTGAAGTCAGGTAGCGTGATGCCTCCAGCTTTGTTCTTTTGACTTAGGATTGTCTTGGCAATGTGGGCTGTTTTTTGGTTCCATATGAACTTTAAAGCAGTTTTTTCCAATTCTGTGAAGAAAGTCATTGGTAGCTTACTGGGGATGGCATTGAATCTATAAATTACCTTGGGCAGTATGGCCATTTTCACTATATTGATTCTTCCTATCCATGAGCATGGTATGTTCTTCCATTTGTTTGTGTCTTCTTTTATTTCACTGAGCAGTGGTTTGTAGTTCTCCTTGAAGAGGTCCTTTTCATCCCTTGTAAGTTAGATTCCTAGGTATTTTATTCTCTTTGAAGCAATTGTGAATGGAAGTTCATTCATGATTTGGCTCTCTGTTTGTCTGTTACTGGTGTATAAGAATGCTTGTGATTTTTGCACATTAATTTTGTATCCTGAGATTTTGCTGAAGTTTCTTATAAGCTTAAGGAGATTTGGGGCTGAGACAATGGGGTTTTCTAAATATACAATCATGTCATCTGCAAACAGGGACAATTTGACTTCTTCTTTTCCTAACTGAATACCCTTTATTTCTTTCTCTTGACTGATTGCCCTAGCCAGAACTTCCAACACTATGTTGAATAGGAGTGGTGAGAGAGGGCATCCCTGTCTTGTGCCAGTTTTCAAAGGAAATGCTTCCAGTTTTTGCCCATTCAGTATGATATTGGCTGTGGTTTGTCATAAATAGCTCTTATGATTTTGAGATACGTTTCATCAATACCGAATTTATTGAGAGTTTTTAGCATGAAGGGCTATTGAATTTTGTCAAACGCCTTTTCTGCATCTATTGAGATAATCATGTGGTTTTTGTCTTTGGTTCTGTTTATATGCTGGATTACATTTATTGATTTGTGTATGTTGAACCAGCCTTGCATCCCAGGGATGAAGCCCACTTGATCATGGTGGATAAGCTTTTTGATGTGCTGCTAGATCTGGTTTGCCAGTATTTTATTGAGGATTTTTGTATCAATGTTCATCAGGGATATTGGTCTAAAATTCTCTTCTTTTGTTGTGTCTCTGCCAGGCTACGGTATCAGGATGATGTTGGCCTCATAAAATGAGTTAGGGAGGATTCCCTCTTTTTCTATTGATTGGAATAGTTTCAGCAGGAATGGTACCAGCTCCTCCTTGTACCTCTGGTAGAATTCAGCTGTGAATCCATCTGGTCCTGGACTTTTTTTGGTTGGTAGGCTATTAATTATTGCCTCAATTTCAGAGTCTGCTATTGGTCTATTCAGGGATTCAGCTTCTTCCTGGTTTAGTCTCGGGAGAGTGTAAGTGTCCAGGAAATTATCCATTTCTTCTAGATTTTCTAGTTTATTTGCGTAGAGGTGTTTATAGTATTCTCTGATGGTAGTTTGTATTTCTGTGGGGTTGGTGGTGATATCCCCTTTATCATTTTTTATTGCGTCTATTTGATTCTTCTCTCTTTTCTTCTTTATTAGTCTTGCTAGCGGTCTATCAATTTTGTTGATCTTTTCAAAAAACCAACTCCTGGATTCACTGATTTTTTGGAGGGTTTTTTATGTCTCTATCTCCTTCAGTTCTGCTCTGATCTTAGTTATTTCTTGCTTTCTGCTAACTTTGAATGTGTTTGCTCTTGCCTCTCTAGTTCTTTTAATTGTGATGTTAGAGTGTCAATTTTAGATCTTTCCAGCTTTCTCTTGTGGGCATTTAGTGCTATAAATTTCCCTCTACACACTGCTTTAAATGTGTCCCAGAGATTCTGGTATGTTGTGTCTTTGTTCTCATTGGTTTCAATGAACATCTTTATTTCTGCCTTCATTTCGTTATGTACCCAGTAGTCATTCAGGAGCAGGTTATTCAGTTTCCATGTAGTTGAGTGGTTTTGATTGAGTTTCTTAAGCCTGAGTTCTAGTTTGATTGCACTGTGGTCTGAGAGACAGTTTGTTATAATTTCTGTTCTTGTACATTTGCTGAGGAGTGCTTTACTTCCAATTATGTGGTCAATTTTGGAATAAGTGTGATGTGGTGCTGAGAAGAATGTATATTCTGTTGATTTGGGGTGGAGAGTTCTGTAGATGTCTATTAGGTCTGCTTGCTGCAGAGATGAGTTCAATTCCTGGATATCCTTGTTAACTTTCTGTCTCGTTGATCTGTCTAATGTTGACAGTGGGGTGTTGAAGTCTCCCATTATTATTGTATGGGAGTCTAAATCTCTTTGTAAGTCTCTAAGGACTTGCTTTATGAATCTGGGTGCTCCTGTATTGGGTGCATATATATTTAGGATAGTTAGCTCTTCCTGTTGAATTGATCCCTTTACCATTATGTAATGGCCTTCTTTGTCTCTTTTGATCTTTGATGGTTTAAAGTCTGTTTTATCAGAGACTAGGATTGCAACCCCTGCTTTTTTTTGTTCTCCATTTGCTTGGTAGATCTTCCTCCATCCCTTTATTTTGAGCCTATGTATGTCTCTGCGTGTGAGATGGGTCTCCTGAATACAGCAAACTGATGGGTCTTGACTCTTTATCCAGTTTGCCAGTCTGTGTCTTTTAATTGGAGCATTTAGTCCATTTACATTTAAGTTTAATAATGTTATGTGTGAACTTGATCCTGCCATTATGATATTAACTGGTTATTTTGCTCGTTAGTTGATGCACTTTCTTCCTAGCCTTGATGGTCGTTACATTTTGGCATGTTTTTGCAATGGCTGGTACCGGTTGTTCCTTTCCATGTTTAGTGCTTCCTTCAGGGTCTCTTGTAAGGCAGGCCTGGTGGTGACAAAATCTCTAAGCATTTGCTTATCTGTAAAGGATTTTATTTCTCCTTCACTTATGAAACTTAGTTTGGCTGGATATGAAATTCTGGGTTTAAAATTCTTTTCTTTAAGAATGTTGAATATTGGCCCCCACTCTCTTCTGGCTTGGAGAGTTTCTGCCGAGAGATCTGCTGTTAGTCTGATGGGCTTCCCTTTGTAGGTAACCCGACCTTTCTCTCTGGCTGCCCTTAAGATTTTTTCCTTCATTTCAACTTTGGTGAATCTGGCAATTATGTGTCTTGGAGTTGCTCTTCTCGAGGAGTATCTTTGTGGCATTCTCTGTATTTCCTGAATTTGAATGTTGGCCTACCCTACTAGGTTGGGGAAGTTCTCCTGTATGATATCTTGAAGAGTGTTTTCCAACTTGCTTCCATTTTCCCCCTCATTTTCAGGCACCCCAATCAGGCGCAGATTTGGTCTTTTTACATAATCCCATACTTCTTGCAACTTTGTCCATTTCTTTTGTTTCTTTTTTCTTTAGATTTCTCTTCTCGCTTCATTTCATTTATTTGATCCTCAATCGCTGATACTCTTTCTTCCAGTTGATCGAGTCAGTTACTGAAGCTTGTGCATTTGTCACGTATTTCTCATGTCATGGTTTTCATCTCTGTCCATTTGTTTATGGCCTTCTCTGCATTAATTATTCTGGTTATCAATTCTTCCACTCTTTTTTCAAGATTTTTAATTTCTTTGCGCTGGGTACGTAATTCCTCCTTTAGCTCTGAGAAGTTTGATGGACTGAAGCCTTCTTCTCTCATCTAGTCAAAGTCATTCTCCGTCCAGCTTTGATCCGTTGCTGGTGATGAGCTGCATTCCTTTGCAGGGGGAGACGCGCTCTTATTTTTTGAATTTCCAGCTTTTCTGCCCTGCTTTTTCCCCATCTTTGTAGTTTTATCTGCCTCTGGTCTTTGATGATGGTGACGTACTGATGGGGTTTTGTTGTAGGTGTCCTTCCTGTTTGTTAGTTTTCCTTCTAACAGTCAGGACCCTCAGCTGTAGGTCTGTTGGAGATTGCTTGAGGTCCACTCCAGACCCTGTTTGCCTGGGTGTCAGCAGCAGAGGCTGCAGAAGATAGAATATTACTGAACAGCGAGTGTACCTGTCTGATTCTTGCTTTGGAAGCAAGGTACAGGGGTGTACTCCACCGTGTGAAGTGTGGAGTGTCGGTCTGCCCCTAGTGGGGGATGTCTCCCAGTTAGGTTACTCAGGGGTCAGGGACCCACTTGAGCAGGCAGTCTGTCCATTCTCAGATCTCAACCTCCATGTTGGGAGATCCACTGCTCTCTTCAAAGCTGTCAGACAGAGTCGTTTACATCTGCAGAGGTTTCTGCTGCTTTTTTGTTGTTGTTGTTTAGCTGTGCCCTGTCCCCAGAGGTGGAGTCTAGAGAGACAGGCAGGCCTCCTTGAGCTGCTGTGAGCTCCACCCAGTTCGAGCTTCCCAGGGGCTTTGTTTACCTACTTAAGCCTCAGCAATGGCGGGCACCCCTCCCCCAGCCTCGCTGCTGCCTTGCCGTTATATCGCAGACTGCTGTGCTAGCAATGAGGGAGGCTCCGTGGACGTGGGACCCTCCCAGCCAGGTATGGGATATAATCTTCTGGTGTGCCTGTTTGCTAAGACCCTTGGTAAAGTGCAGTATTGGGGTGGGAGTTACCTGATTTTCCAGGTATTGTGTGTCTCAGTTCCCCTGGCTAGGAAAAGGGATTCCCTGCCCCCTTGCGCTTCCCAGGTGAGGTGATGCCTCGCCCTGCTTCAGCTCTTGCTGGTTGGGCTGCAACAGCTGACCAGCACCGATTGTCTGGCACTGCCTAGTGAGATGAACCCAGTACCTCAATTGAAAATGCAGAAATCACCTGACTTCTGTGTTGCTCACGCTGGGAGCTGGAGACTGGAGCTGTTCCTATTCAGCCATCTTGCTCTGTCCCCGCCCCATTTATACTTTCTTATTCTTCCATGAATATTGTTTGCAATGCAACAGTTTGACCCTAATAAAGTCCTATAAGAAGTTTGGAATGAGACAACATTAAAGTTTCTCTTCATGGTGACAATATTTTTGACTATGAAAATTTTACTCCAGTTTCTTTTCACTCTTTTTGTTCCATGAACTACATAATCTTAAAATTACAGTGATACAGTTCTCTACTCTTGCTATTGCAAAAGTCTGCCCACTTTTCCTCAGAGCTAAGTTATTTGTTTCCAATTATCAACACTGCAGGGTTCTACCTCTAGATTTAGTGACTGTTTTCTTCCAGTTAGTCTGTACTAAAGTGTGATGGCTTTTCTCCTTTTGACAGAATGCTAGATTCTTGATTTTTACTTATTAAACTCTTTATAAAGGACTAAGTACAATGGAGGTAAGTTTATGCAGACAGTAACATATAGCCCTATTCCACATCTCCCACAGAGCCTGATGCTAGACTGCCTCTTACCTTTCTTTACATCTGTCCACAAACAGGAAATGGATGCTCATCTCCACATAACAAGTCCAAGAAGGAAATTTTCTTTTCTTACTATAATACAATATTATATATATGTATATATGTGTAATAAACATATATATGTATATATGATAAACATATATATGTATACATATATACATATATGATAAACATATGTTTTTAAACATCTCTTTTTAAGCAATCGTATTGGAAAATTTATATGGTAGAAATATTTGATTGCATACATTGGACACTAGACAAATCAAGACATTGGTCACTGAAAGAAGGAAAAAATGAGTAAGATAAGCCCTTCAATTGCTGTAAGCTGAAGAGAATTTACAGACTACAGTGCAGAAAGGCAGAAACCAAAGAAAGCCTGAATGTGTCTCTGAGTTGAGGAGACAGAGTAGAAAAGTTGGAAAGTTCAAGGCCGGTAGAAGTCACAGAACCAAGTACTAGAGAAGCAAGAGTTGCTCAGAGAGCTCTGGAGAGGTGAAGAGAGTTCTTTTCAAGTCTTCATTCAGCTGAGTACTAATCAGTGCATGGGTGTGAGAAAACTATTCAGTAAAGGAAGGAAAACACCAAAATGGAGCAAGGTGAACAATCCAAGACGATGATGTAGGATTTAGAATAGCTCATATTCCCATCAGCCAGAGTAGAAAAACTTTGTAATAGACAATGCACTGGGGTTTCAGAAGAGTATCGCCTTAGTAGTGAAGCAAAAATAGTCTGAGAATCAAGACCTATATAATAAGGCATACAAATAAGCCTCAAAATAATAAACTGTTTCCAAGTAATTTGATAGTATTCCAAAAATGAAAAACAAAAATATTATAGGAATACAAATGTAGCAGTCACCAATATTGAAAAATTCACTGTCTACTGTCTAATCAAGAATTATAAGTCCTGCACATAAGAAGGAAACTACAAACAAAAATCAATTATTAGAAACAAAAATTATATAGAAAATAGAATTAGTAGACTAGGACACTAAAACAGTATTGTATGCATTGGTAAACTGCATAAAATATGTTACGTCTGTGGATATAATGCATTGGCATCATATATGTTTTTAAAAGTAGAGGCAAGCATGAACATGTTCAGGAGATATGTGAAAAATACAAAAAGAACCAAATCTAATGTTTACAAATACAATAAACAATGTCTGAGATTTGAAAATTCCACTGAATCTTATTAAAGCCTTATTAGACCAGGTGTGGTAGTTCATGACTGTAATACCAGCACATTGATTGGGAGGCTGAGACAGGAGGATTGTTTGATGGCAAGAATTTGAGCACCCTAGGCAACATAGTGAGACCTGCCTCTACAAAAAATAAAAAACAAAATATAAAGAATAAAAGCATATTAGACATTACATTAAACACATGTAAAAATAAATTAATAGAAAATATCTAAAATAAAGCACAGGGAGGAAAAACACTCACACTTTTTCAGTGGGCTACAGGACAGCTTACAGTGACAAAATCAAAATTACTGAAGTTCTCAAAAGAGAAAAGGGAGAGAGAAGGACAGACAAATATTTGAATAAATAATGGCCAAAAGGATTAACCGTTTCATAAAAGTATGAGCTCATAGATTCAAGAATCTCAGCAAAACATGAGTACAAAAAACATGAAAAGAACTACAGCATGACATATTGTACTTAAAGTTTTAAAAATAAATGACAAAAAAAATAAGAGCAACCAGTAGAAAGAAGATAATAGTAAGAATGAGAGCAAGCTTTTCATCAGACACATTTCAAGCCAGAAGGTGATGAAGTAATATATTTAAAATACTGGAAAAAAGTCTGAAATCCTAGATTGCTATAATGAGTGAATATATCTTTACAGATTTAAGAGTGAAAAAAGACTTTTTCAGATACACAAAGCTGGGAAAATTCATCAACAGATCTGCACTACTAAAAATGTTAAAAGAACTTCGTTAGGCATAAAAAAAATAATATAGATATCTACATCTACACAAAGAAATGAAGAACACAAAATATGCAGATAAATAAATTTTTTAAAAATTATAGACCTTTAAAAATATAATTGTCATAATTTATTATAAACTTTATATCTACTATTTTTTTAAAGTGTTATAATGAATAATACAAACAGGAAATAAAATGGAATAATACAAAAACACTCAATTCATAAAAAGCCAGAAAAAGAAGTGAAATAGAACAGAACAAATATCAAATGAGAAAAACAGATAATAAATATTAATATGGCATTATATAAATCACCACAATAAATGTAAGTGGTCTAAATAGCTCAATGAAAAAGGCAAATGCAATCCTAACTAGAATAAAAAAAAGCCCACTTTAAGGAGAAAGTTAGATTAAAAGTAAAAGGATGGGAAAAGATATGCAATGATATCAAACAGATAAAATTCTACAACACTGTAAGATTAGAGAAGTGGCTATACACAAAGCAGATGTCAGAACAAAGCATATTATCAGGAAAAGAAGCAGTCATTTTATAATGATAAAGGGATAAATTCATCAAGACAACATTAATCACCAGCGTTTATATACCTAATAACAGACTCTCAAAATACAAGATGAAAAACTAATAAAACCACAAGAAGAAACGACAAATCCAAAGTTAGTGTCAGAAATTTTCATAATAGTTGCTCACAAGTAGACAGAAAATTAGTAAGGATATAGAAAATGTGAACATCACTAACACTTACAGAGCATTTCACCCAACAGTAACAGAATACACATGATTTCCATATGCACACAAAACATTTACCAAGATAGACCAAATTCTGGGTTCCAAAATAAGTCTCAATAAATTTAAAAGATTAAAAATATGCAAAATGCATTGTCTAATCACAGTGGAATTAAATTAGAATTAAATAATTGAAAGGTATCTGGAAAGTACTTAATATTTGAAATCAAAAGAAACTTCTAAATAACACAAGAGTCAATTAAAAAATCAAATGGGAAATCAGAAGTATTTTGACCTAAATGAAAAATAAAAACATAGCAGATCAAAATTTGTGAGATGCAGCTAAAGCAATGCTGAAAACTATTTTATATTACTTAAGAATTATATTAGCAAAGAAGAAAGGATGCAAATTGATTATCTAGGTTCTACCTTCAGAACTTAGTAAAAGAAGAGAAGTCAAACCAAAAGTTAGCAGAAGGCAAAAAATAATCAAAATAAGAACAAAAAGAAATAACATAGACTACAAAAAAAATTTTAAGTCATGGTGAACAACAATGATTATCTGAAAAGATCAATAAAATTGATAACTTCTTACCAGATTGTTTAGGGAGAAAAAGAGAATCATAAATTACCAGTATAAGAAATGAGACAGGGTATATTTCTACACTTCTAGCAGAAGTGAAAAGGATAAGTGAATTATGAACAACTTTTTCCCAGTGAGTTTGAAAATGTAGATTAAATGGACAAATTATATTAAAAAATCAATGGTCCTTTCAGGAGAAATAGGTACATTTAATAAACCTTTTTTTTAAGAAATTGAATCTGTAGCTCAACAATGCACAAAGAAAACTCCAGGCCAAGATTAATTTATTGGTGAATTCTACAAAGCTACTGAGGAAAAAATAATACCAATTCTAAACAAATGGTTCCAGAATATTGAAGAGGAGGGTATAGTTTCCACTCATTCTTATGAGCTCAACATTATCTGGATCTCTAAGTCAAAAATGTCAATTTTAAGAAAAGAAAGCCAAAACTAATATCATATATATACACACACACATATATATATGCAAAATTCTTAATAGAATTTTGTACATTGAATCCAATAATATATGAAAAGAGAAATATCTCTTGACCAAGTGTGATTTGTTCCAGGAATACAACAGTGATTTGATATCTAAAAATTAACAAATGTAATTAACCACATTAATCAATGTTTAAAAATATTTACTATTCATGACAAAAACTCATAGCAGAATAGAAAATTCTTATAGGGCATCTAAAAAAATAAATGCAGTTAGTAGTAAACTTAATGAAGAAAGAATAAATGCTATCCCTGTGTTATCTGGAATATGGTATGAATGTCCATTCTCTCCATTTCTATTCAATATTGTTTTAGAGGTTCTTATTATTGAAATAAGAGGAGAAAAATAAAAGGCATGCTGAGGCATGCATGATGTCAATTTTAAGAAACAAGTAAAGTTGACATTTACAGGCAATGTAGCCATATATGTACAAAATATAAACAAATAAAGCAATCTTCTGTGCACATATGTACAAAATATGAAGAATAAATAAGTGAATGTAGGCAGCTTGCAGGCTAGAAAATCAGTATGTGTAAACCAATTGTATTTATAATTGTAGCAACAAAAATCAAATTTTAAAATGTCATTTATAATAGCTTTAAATAATATAAAACGCTTGAAAAAAGATGTGGAAAAACTAGTAAAATTTAGAAATCATTGCTGAGATGAACTAAAAAATAGGTTAAATAAATGTAGATATATACCATATTAATGGATTGGAATACAAAATATTATTTTTAAAAATCCTGTTCTACACAAATTACAGATTCAAATCGATTAAATCAAAATGCAAATAATGTTATGTAGAAATTGTCAAAATGATTCTAAGCATATATGGAAAGGTAAAAGTTGTAAAATTGTCAAAAAGAAGAAATTTGAAGAATTTATAATATCTGATTTAAGATTTATTACACAGCTACAGTAATAAAGATAGTTTAATATGGACATGAAGGTAGATCTATATTGATGGAACATAATAGAAAATCTAGAAATAAACTTATACATACAAAGTCAATAGATGCACAATAAAGTAAAGCAATTTGACAGATAAATAATTATCTTCTTAATAAAGGATTCTGAGAAACGATTGGACAGCCATATATTTAAAAAATTGTACCTCCACTTTTATTTTATCATATGCAAAAAAGTAACTCAAATATCGCCTCTAAATGTGAAAGTTAAAACTATAAAAATGTCAGAAGAAAACTTCCTAGATATTATGTGTTTGGGGGCTTGAAGACAAGTTCTTAAAATTGACAAAAAAGGCATTAAACAAAAAATAAATAATTTTATATTATTAAAGTTAATATTATTACACTTCAAAGATAATAATTTTTTAAATAAAGGCATCACCTGACAGAAAATATTTAGAAAGCATATATTTGAACCTAATGTAATGAGTTGATCTAATACAAATAAAGAACTCTTCCAAGCCAATATTGAGAAGACTAACGTATTTGACTATTTGGGATGTGATAACAAAATACCACAATGAGATGGTTTAAACAAATTTTTTTCTCATACCAGAATATTATGTTATCATATTTGTCATAATTTTCATAATTTCCATAATTTCATAATTTTCATATTCTATGAATTATGTTCTCATAGTTCTGAAGGCTAAAGTTTCCATTTTAAGTTGTCAGTAAGGTTAATTACTGGTGAGGCCTCTCTGTCTTGCAGACAGTCACATATTCATTGTGTCTTCACATGGTCTTTTCTGTGTGTGTGCATACTCCTGATGTCTTTTCCTCTTCTTATATGAACACAAATTATATTGGATTAGAGTCCACCCTTATAGCCTCATTTAACTTTAATTACCTCCTTAAAAGCATTGTCTCCACATATGGTCTCATTGGGTTTTAGGGCTTCAATATATTAATTTGGGATGGGGCCACAGTTTAGGCCATAACAACAAAGAATCTGATTAAAAATTGGCATAAAGAAATTCCACTTCTAGGAAAAAGGAGTAGACATAGTTTTCCCTATTACTTCTGCTAAATACAACCAAGAATACAGAGACTATGCACACACACACACACACGCACACACACACACCATTAGAAAATCTTGAAAGGTGGAGAGAAGACAGCTTATTGGAAGGAGATGTCAGGACCAGAGGGATGAGATAAGGTAAATTCCTTGGTTTTATTCTTCCCTCACGTGCCCCAAATATGAAAATGATGAAGCCCACAAACTGGAAATATCATCAATAAAGGTGACACAAAAACCTTCAAGAAAATCCCTGCTCTCTTTACTACAGGACCAGAAATAGACAGCAGGCACAACATGAAGCTTTTAAAGAATAATCTCTCTTTTCAGCCAAACACTACAGAAAAAAATATTGTGGCTCCAACATACACACACCTGAATAGTGTCAGTGAGAATCATGTATGGAGTTATAATTTCATTGCTGCAATCCACTGACACGTTAATAGTGTCAGCTGAGATCACATGTGAAGCTGGAAATCCTACTCTCACTCAACATTAGTGAGGAGAACCCCCATACTGCTTGTCAGTGGATGCTAAATAAAAAACTTGGATGCATACCTTCACCTGGCAGTAATATTTGGCAGTAATGAGGTATTTACATAGATTTAAATACAGAGTCTTACAGCATAAAGTGAAAAATATCCAGGATTCAATCAAAACTCACTTCTCATACAAAGAACCAGGAAGAGGAGAAAATATTTTCCGCAAATCAAATTTAAAACCAGACTTAAAGTTGGTTTTTTAAAAGGTAATAAGTAAATGCCAACATTAATATGTCAGTGATATTAAAAATTTCTGACAAAAACTTTAAAAAGCCATGATAAAAAGGCTTCAAAGACCAATTAATACATACTGATATGGTTTGGCTGTGTTCTCACCCAAATCTCAACTTGAATTATATCTCCCCAAATTCCCACATGTTATGGGAAGGACCTAGAGGGAGGTAATTGAACCACGGGAGGTGGTCTTTCCCATGCCATCCTCGTGATACTGACTAAGTCTCACAAGATCTCATGGGTTTATCAGGGGTTTCCACTTTTGCTTCCTCCTCATTTTCTCTTCCCACCGCCATGTAAGAGGTGCCTTTTGCCTCCCACCATAATTCTGAATTTGTTTTCGCCTCCCACCATAATTCTGAGGCCTCCCCAGCCACGTGGAACTGTAAGTCCAATTAAACCTCTTTTCTTTCCAGTCTTGAGTAAATCTTTATCAGCAGCGTGAAAATGAACCAATACACATACCATGAACAAATGAAAAAAATAGAAAAATTTAATGAAGAAACAGGAAATCTCAGCAAAGAAACAGAAGCTCTATAGAAGATACAAATTGTTATTTTAGAATTGAAAAATGCAATAATTTATGTGAAATGCTTAGCAGATGAGCATTTCACATAAATAGCTTAATGCCATAGACAGAGGAAAGAATCAGTACAGCAGAAGATAGCCAATAGAAATTACCCAATATGAACAACAGGAAAAAAAAAAAAAAGACTAAAAAAATTAAACTTGGCTTCAGGAACCCTTAGAATTGTAACAAGATATCTATTATTTTTGTCATGAGAGATCCAGAAAAAGAGGAGAATGGAGATGGGGCTGAAAAAGTACTTAAAGAAATCATGGCTAAAAACCTGCCAAATTCAGCTTCAGTCTCAAATCTACAGATGTAAGAAGTTAGGGAAATTCAAACAGGATAAAACAAAGAAAAATAATCTATAAGAACTGAAGTTTTGTAAACCAAAAACAAAGAAAAATCTTGAGAAACATAGTAGTTTACCTGTAGGGGAAAATATGATTTGAAGTGGATTTTCCATGAAAATCCATATAGGCCAAAAGAAAGTGGCATAATATTTTCAAGTGCTTATAAAAATAATTTATCAATTAAAAATCCTGTACTCAGAAAATATATACTTCAGGAGTTAAGAAAAAATAAAGTAACTCTCAGAGGAAGGAGAACTAAGAGAACTTTTCATTAGTAGGCTTACTCTAAAAATGGCAAAGGAAGTTCTCTAAACAGAAATAGAATGATGTAAGAAAGGACTTTGTAATAATTAGGAAACAAGAAATAACACAGCAAGCAAAACATAGATTAATTCATTAAACATTTTTCTCTTGAATTTTTAAAATTATATTTGTTGAAGTAAAAAGTATAATACTGCCAGATGTGATTCTAAAGTTATAGAGATAAAATAGTTAAGATAATTACGTTATAAATGAGAGAGAATAAAATTACAAAAAAAGACAAAAGAGCTTCATGATTCATTCAAACTGATAAAATAACATCAGTCAACTATAAGTTAGGTATGTATAAGGTAATGCCAAGAGCAACCATTAGGAAATCCGTACAAGTAAATCAAAATAAACCTTGAAAAATGTTCAGGGAACCCACAGAGAATAAAAAAGAAGCAGACAAATGAAAAACAGAGAGAGCAAAAAGAAAATAAAATTAAATAAATAAAATACCCAAATTAAGTCCTAGCACATCAATAACTACATTAAATATAAATGGTTTATATGCATCAATTAAAGATAGAGGTTGGCATAGTGGATTTAAAAAAAGCATGACTCCTCTGTATTCTGTGTATAAGAAACTCACTTCAAATATATGAAAAATAGTCATATTGAAAGTAAAAGGAGGAAAATATATATACCCTGCAATAATTAAATAAAGAAAAACAAAGGTGGCTATATTAATGTCAAAATAGTGAGATATTAAATAATAATAAATAAGTCAACACATTAAAAGGTTATATAAATTCTAACATCTATACATCAAACAACAGCGGTAAAAAGCAAGGCAAAATCTGATAAAACTGAAAGGAGAAAAAGACTGATATACAATTATAATTGAAGACTTCAACAGCCCTCTCTCAACAATTGATAGAACAACTAGATGGAAAATCAGAAAGGATACTGAAGAACTGAAGAGCATATAAACTAAAAGGATTTGTTTAGCATCTAAAAAGCATTCCAGCCAACAGCCAAATATACATTATTTTCAAGTGCCAGCAGAAAATATATCAAGTTAAATTATAGACTGAGCCATAAAATAAACATCAACAAATTAAAAAGCATTGAAATAATATGGAGTGTCTTCTGACCACAATAGAATCGAACAAGAAATTATTAACAAAACCTAACAAAATCTTCAAACACCTTGAAACTAAGCAATATATTTCCAGATTATTCATAAGTCAAAGAGGAAATGTGAAGGAAAATGAAATAATATATAGAATTGAGTGTAAATAAAAATATTAAAATTTTAAAACATTAAAATTTGTGAGACACAGCTAAAGGAGTATATAAAGTGAAACAAGTGAAATTTATAGCAGTAAATGCAACAAAAAAAAATCTCAAATCAATAATCTAAACTTCAAACTCCAGAACCTAAGGGAAAAAAGCATAATAAACTCAAAAAAATAGATGGAATGAAATAATAAGCCAAATGAAGAAATTAGGTAAATTAAAATCATACAAAAAATCAACAAAACAGTCGGTTATTTAAAAAAAAAAGGCAAACGTCTAACAAGACAATGAAAATAAAGAGAAGACAAAAATTATAAATATCAGGTGGGAACGGGGATGTTACTGCAGATACTGAAGATATCAAAAGGATAATAAATAAATACTACAAACAATTCTACATCCATGTATTTGGCAACCTAGATATAATGGACCGATTCCTTTAAAAACTCAGGCAACTACAGTATGCCCAATATGAAATAGATAATGTAAACTGACCTATACATAGTGAAAACATTGAATTCTTAATTTTAAAACTTCCCAAATAGAAATGTGTAGAACTAGCTATTTTACTTAAGAGTTCTACCTAATATTTAATGAAAAATCAGCACCAATTCTACACAATGTATTCTAGGAAATAAAAGTAGGGACACCTATTTTTATTTGTTATTACCCAGAGGGAAAACTAAACAAAGATATTACAAAAAAGAAAACTGCAGACCAATACTTACCATAAATATAGATGCAAAAAAGCCTTAACTGATAATATCAATCAGAATTATACAACATATAAAAACAATTATGTGCAAAGGCCAAGTGGGTGTTCTCCAGGGTGATTTGATATTGCATAATCAATCAGTGGAATCCACCATATTAATAGTTAAAGAAGAAAGAGCATATTGTCATATCAATTTATTTAGAAAAAGACTTACAAAACATAACATGATTCATGATGAAACCTCTTAGAAATATAGAAATCATGGTAATTTCCTCAACTTGATCAAGAGCATCTACAAAATAATATTATGACTATTATTGCTAATCAAGCTAATGTTATATGTATATGTAATGGTGACAGACTGCTTTACCTCTAAGATTAGAAATATAGTAAGGATACCCACTATCTCCATATTTATTTAACAAAACACTAGAAGTTCCACCCAGTACAATAAAGCAAGAAACAGAAATAAAGGGCATGCAGATGAAATGATTTCCTGTGAGACAATCTGAAGGAGTGTATAAAAGAACATACTAGAACTAGTAAATGAGTTCAGTGAGTTTAGCATATAAGACAAACATTAAAAATGAGTTTTTCAAACCCTTAGCAAAGTTGGTATAGAAGGGACATACCTTAAGGTAATAAATACTATCTAGGGCAAACCCACAGCCAACATTATACTGAATGGAGAAAAGTTGAAAGCATTCCCCCTGAGAATTGGAACAAAACAAGAATGCCCACTTTCATAACTTCTATTCAACACAGCACTGGAAGTCTTAACCAGACTAATTAGACAAGAGAGAGAAATAAAGGGCATCCAAATCAGTAAAGAGGAAGTCAAACTGTTGCTGTCTGCCAATGATATGATTGTATACCTAGAAAACCCTGAAGACTCATCCAAAAAGCTTCTAGATCTGATAAATGAATTCGGTAAAGTTTCAGGATACAAATTCAATGTACACACATCAGTAGCACTGGTATACACCAATAGCAACCAAGTTGAGAATCAAATCAAGAACTCAGCCCCTTTTACAATAGCTGCAAAAATAAAAACAAAATAAAATACTTAAAAATATACCTAACCAAGGAGGTGAAAGATCTCTACAAAGAAAACTACAAGACACTGCTGAAAGAAATCACAGACACACAAACAAATAGAGACACATCCCATGCTCATGGATTAGCAGAATCAGTATTGTGAAAATTACCATACTTTCAAAAACAATCTACAAATTCAACGCAATTCCCATAATAATACCCCCATCTTTCTTCACAAAACAAGAAAAAACAATCCTAAAATTCATATAGAACCAAAAAAGAACCCACAGAGCCAAAGCAAGACAAAACAAAAAGAAAACATCTGGAGACATCACATTACCTGACTTCAAACTATACTACAAGACTATAGTTATCAAAACAGCATGGTAGTGGTAGAAAAACAGACACATAAGCCAATGAAACAGAGCAGAGAACACAGAAATAAACCCAAATACTTACAGACAACTGATCTTTGACAAAGCAAACAAAAACATAAAATGGGGAAAGGACACCCTATTCAACAAATGGTGCTGGGATGGATCAGAGAATTAAATCTAAGACCCGAAACCATAAAAACCCTAGAAGATAACATCAGACAAAAAATACTTCTAGACATTGGTTTAGGCAAAGACTTCATGACCAAGAACCCAAAAGTAAATACAACAAAAACAAAGATAAATAGATGGGACTTAATTAAACTAAAAAGCTTTTGCACAGCAACAGAAATAATCAGCAGACTAAACACACAACCCACAGAGTGGGAGAAAATCTTCCCAAACTATGCATCTGACAGAAGACTAATATCCAGAATATACAAGGAACTCAAGCAAATCAGCAAGAAAAAAATAAATAACCCCATCAAAAAGTGAGCTAAGGACATGAACAGACAATTCTCAACAGAAGATACAGAAATGGCTGACAAATAAATGCAAAAATGCTCAACGTCACTAATTATCAGGGAAATGCAAATCATAGCCACAATGTGATTCCACCTTACTCCTCCCAGAATAGCCATAGTTTAAAAATCAAAAAATAATATGTTCTCAATAGATTGGATGACACACACCTCACATTGGTGAGAGAGATCTTCTTTACTCAGACTACTGATTCGAATGCTAATCTCTTCCAAAAACACCTCACAGACACACCCAGAAACAATGTTTTACAAGCTTTCTGGGCATCCCGTATCCCAGTCAAGTTAACACATAAAATTAGCCATCATATTCAGACAAAAATTTGTATGCAAATTCTCAAAGAAGCTTTATTTGTAATAGCCAATAATGCAAACAACTAAAATGTCTAAAAATGGAGAGTTAAACTAATCGTGCTGTATCCATAAAATGGAATCCTCCTCAGCAATAAAAACGAATGAAGTATTTTATTGATACATACAGGAAAATGGATGAAACTCAAAATTTATACTGAATGAAAGAAGTTAGACAAAACAGTACATATTACATGATTACATTTATATATACTAAAATATGTAACACATTAAGAAAGATGACACACATCAGAGGCTGCCTGGGAACAGTGATGGCAGATGGAGAAGTTAAAGGTAAATTACAAAGGACATAATGAAACTTGCAGAAATTACGGATATGTTTATTATCTTAATTTTGGTGATGTTTTCATAGATACATATATATACACAAACTAATCAACTTGTACACTTTGAAAAGGTGCGGTTAATTGTATGGCAATTATACTTCAATAAAGCTGTTTAAGAAAACCATATGTGACTGTATAGAATAGTTTCTGTGCCAATTATCTTAAGCCCCAGGGATAAAAGATTTTTCCTACCTGAAGTCCAGAGCCCTCCTCCCTATGGCCCCATTTTATATCCTAGAATGACTAACGGGGGAAGTTTGATTTGCTTCAAGGAAAACCTTGCCCTCACATAGAGAGTTGTGCTCTGTTCTTTTGTTCCTCAAAAGAAAATCAAACAATAATTTAACATCAGAATATTTTCTAATATCTTGGTTATTCATTCTTAAGACCCCATGTGAGGCATCAAAAGGACCAGAATAGTCTGGACTCAGTAGAATACTTTTCTATCTCTCTTCTTCCATCCAGAATTTTCAAAAAGTTTAGGTTATTATCTTAACTAAAGTGACCTACTTACAAATATAATGTAAATCCACAAATATAAAGTCAAGTCATCTAAATTTTGACTCTCTGCTTCAACATTTCAATTTATCTTTTTATGATATAAATGCCTCAAATTTTAAAATTTTATAAACATAATGCTGCAACTACATTTCATTTATATTTCACTCAAAATATTTCAATGCTTTTTGCTAAACTACAAGAAATTTCCTTAAGTATCAGCTTATGTCAGAAATCACCTTGTTGTGTGTTCCTAAACGAGGCATTTGTTTATGGATAATTGCTGCAGGACATTTGTTTTCCTTGGCCACCAAGATCCAACCATGTTCTGATCGGAAGAATACTCCACAGAAAGGGGCAGGGGCAGGTATGTTCTCTCCCACACCTTGCAAGGTAAAATGCAATCAATTGACACATCCTTGACTACTGACATCTTCCTGCTTAGAACTTTTAATCTTTGGTTTAACACGCATTCATGGCAGACGTACCAATGGCTTAAATATTCTGCCATGACAAAGGAGGTCATCTATTATGTATTAATAATTATGTGTTTTACATCTTACTCCTCTAGATCCTTCACATACATTATCACTCAGTTTCAGTTAGTTCCAATGAATTTCTGTGACATGCAATTAAGAATCCTAAATGTCCTGCAATTGCTTAAAAGGAAAAAGAAAAAAAGAATCCTAAATGATACATAAATGTACATGTTCATAGCATTAGTTTGTTTTCACACTGCTATAAAGGCATACCCAAGACTAGGTAATGTATAAAGAAAAGAGATTTAATGGACTCACAGTTACTCAGGACTGGGGAGGCCTCAGGAAACTTACAATTATGGCAGAAGAGGAAGAGGCACATCTTACATGGCAGTAGGAGAGAGAGAATGGTGAGCAAACCATCAGATCTCATGAAAACTCACTCCTGTCATGAGAACAGCACAGGGGAAACCGCCCTCATGATCCAACCACCTCCCACCCAGTCTTTCCCTTGACATGTGGAGATTACAATTCAAGATGACCTTTGGGTGGGGAAACAAAGCCAAACCATATCATTCATATACATGTTTGTACATCAATGCCAATAATGCATTTCCTGTTGGGTCCTGGTAAGACACTACTGTATATTTTCAGTAACTTGTGGTATTGGAAAGAAGACTAAACTGGAAGTCAAGCAATTTCAAACTTTTTTCTTAGTAGCTAAGAGAATGAGCTTTGCAGCCAAACCCTGGAGTTCATATCCAAGTTCCTTCATTCTGTATGATGTAGAGCAAGTTACTTATTCTTAGTTTCAGTTTCTGCATCCATAAAGAGGGAATAATTATAATTCCACCCTTGTAGAGTTTAGTGAGGAAAACATAATTAATCCACATAGAACACTTAGCAGAGAGTCTGGTACATAATGGGCACTTGGTAAATGTTAGTTTATTTCTATTGTTATTATTACTTTTGCTGTTGCTCTTTTACTGTGTACTCTGATGGCCCATGTTTCAATGCCAACTCCAACTGAATTAGTCTTGTGACTTGAAGAAAACGACATATGCTCTTTAGTTTTTGGTTCTGTCATCTATACAACAGGGATAATAAAATGATTATTAAGAGTAATAAGATAATGAAGGCAAAGTACTTACACAGTGTCTGGTAACACACTGCAAATACTAGATATTATTTTAACTAATATTGCATCATTGCATGTTTCTGGGCTTTGCATTTTTCCTTTACATAACGAGGGTACTGAAATTAAATTAAGTTGTCTGCTATTGCAGGTTTAAAGTAATTCTATGTGTTCTCTAACTAATCATTGAGATAAATTCAAACAAAAATCCTAGACCCTCTAGAGCCCTGTTTCTTATAGTGAAGTCAAAGACCTCTTGAATCAGAAACACCAAAAATGCTTATTAAAATACAGATCTCTGGGCCTTACTCTAGATTAATAAAATTGGGATTTTCATGGTGTAGTTCAGGAAGCTACATTTTAAAATAAACTCCCTAGGTAATATTTATATTCATTAAAGTTTAAGAACAACTGATCTGGGCTGTATCAATGGGAAAAATTATAAATAAAACATTTCACTTCATTAACCAAGAATATGTGAATTTCAGCCTATTTAGAAATACATACACTCAAACACACTAATATAATGTGTCCCATCTGTATGTGTGTGTGTGTGTGTACCCCTGCAAAGCTATAACTCACACTGTAGTCATAATATGAGTAAAGAAGAGAATAGTTGAATTGAATCTAAGTAATGCTAAGTGATTTTAGATTAACTGTATAGAAATAACATACATATTTGCTGTCAGGAATAGATGTCAGACAGATCTGAGCTGACTTCTTCTAATATAATGTATAATTCTTGGAATATCTGGATGCAGCTTGACTTTTGGCTTACTCAATCTCACAAATTATGTTTTTACCGAGTACTTGCACCTGTACACAGGCAGGTTTTAAATCAGTTTCCAGAGCAATCAGGAGAGTTTGAGGTACGCTAAAACCCTCTAGCAAGTGTATTTTATTATGGTAGTCGGGACTTCATTTTGCTTGGGAGTACCAAATATATCTGTGGCGGGCTACTTTGTGGTCATTTGCCTCAGAATCCATTGACATATATCCTTTTGCTTGGCCTGTTAGTGAATCAACAAGAATAATTGAGAAGGCATGAAACTTCTACTTATTATCAAACTGTGTTTTCTTGAGTCGATGGAAGAAATTTTGAAGTTGTATATTCTCCACATGAGTTTTTATTTGTTGCCAATCAGATCACATGTGAACCTTAATGAGATACCATCTCACACCGTCAGAATAGTTATTATTAAAAAGTCAAAAAATAACTGATATGGTGAAGTTGTGGGGAAAAAGAAATGCTTACTCACTGTTAGTGGGAGTGTAAAAGACAATGTGGAAGACAGTATGGCAATTCCTCAAAGACCTAAAAATAAAAATACCATTCAACCCAGCAAACCCCATTACGGGGTATATACCCAAAGGCATATAAATTGTTCTCTTATAAAGATACATACACAGGTATGTTCATTGCATCACTATTCACAATAGCATAGACATGGAATCAACCTAAATGTCCATCAATGGTAGACTGGATAAAGACAATGTGGTACATATACACTATGGAATACTATGCAGCCATAAAAAAGAATGAGATCATGTCCTTTGCAGGGTCATGGATGAAGTTGGAGGCCATTATACTTAGCAAACTAACGCAGGAACAGAAAACCAAATACCACATGTTCTCACTTATAAGTGGAAGCTAAGTGATGAGAACTCATGGACACATAGAGGTGAACAACACACACAGGGGCCTATCTACGGGTGTAGGGTAGGCAGAGGGAGAGGATCAGGAAAAATAACTAATGGGTAGTAGGGTTAATACCTGGGTGATGTAATCATAGATACAACAAACCCCCATGACACACATTTGCCTATGTAACAAACTGCACATGTACCCCAAACATAAAATAAAAGTATAAAAAAAGAAGCCTACCTTTAATTACATTTTTTTAAACCTAAACAAATACTAGTCCTACACTCTGTATCTCTGTATGTGACTGGATATTGAAGAAAAATGGAGAGATTAATCTTCAGAAAGGCAATAAATACAACATCAGAAACTGTAATCAAAGTGACCTCACCAGATAGAGAGGGCTCTTAAAGGCCTACCTCTATGACATCTAAGCCTAGGCTGAAAGTCCTTTTCTCATATGTGCTTAGAAAAAGGCTATTGGAAAGATGAGTGCACCTCAACCTGTCTTTAGACTTCTAATCATGTCAATGCAAAGAAAAAGCTAAAAATAAACTCATTGTTTACTTGTAGAAAAAAGTATTACAAGAAGTGTTTACGTGTATTTTCATATTTTGTGTAAAACATATTACCGAAGGTGTTTCTTTTTTTTTTTTTTTTTTTTTTTTTGAGACGGAGTCTCGCTCTGTCGCCCAGGCTAGAGTGCAGTGGCCAGATCTCAGCTCACTGCAAGCTCCACCTCCCGGGTTCACGCCATTCTCCGGCCTCAGCCTCCCGAATAGCTGGGACTACAGGCGCCCGCCACCTCGCCCGGCTAGTTTTTTGTATTTCTTAATAGAGACGGGGTTTCACCGTGTTAGCCAGGATGGTCTCGATCTCCTGACCTCGTGATCCGCCCGTCTCGGCCTCCCAAAGTGCTGGGATTACAGGCTTGAGCCACCGCGCCCGGCCTACCGAAGGTGTTTCTAGTACTGTAAAGATTAAACATAGATAGTAACCTTGCAAATTTATTTGCCATCTTCATTTCTCGAAGTTCCAAAAATTTCTATTTATAACTTCTAAAAGGGTTTATTAAATCTAGGTTTCATCAGTTACTAATTATATATGATGGTTAGGACAGGTATTAAATGTCTCAATATTTTTATTTTCTTACCTGGAAAATGGAAATAAGCATGTTTAATTCAGTAGATGGCTCTACAGAATAAACAATTCCAAGCATGTAAAATGATTATAAAAATATTTGGTACATAAGAAGACTATATATACGTGTGTGTGTTTGTGTGTGTGTTTGTGTGTGTGTGTGTATTTGAGACAGAGTCTCTCTCTGTTGTCCAGGCTGGTATGCGGTGGCATGATGTTGACTCACCACAACCTCCGTATCCCAGGTTCAAGCAGTTTTCCTGCCTCAGCCTCCCGAGTAGTTGGGATTACAGGTACCCACCATCACTCCTGGCTAATTTTATTTTATTTTATTTTTTATTTTTTATTTTTTTTTTCAGTAGAGACAGGATTTCACTGTATTGGCCAGGCTGGTCTGGAACTCCTGACCTCAAGTGATCCACCTACTTCAGCCTCCCAAAGTGCTGGGATTACAGGCATGAGTCACTGTGTCAGGCTGAGAAAACTTGATTTATAATATTGATAATCATAGGACCGACACAGTATCATTGACAATATTATTATTATTATTATTATTATTATTATTGCTATAAGTACCTCAAATGGGAGATGGCCATGAAGATATTGCCTGTATACTCCTGAAACAGTGTGTGGAGGAAGTGAGTGAGAAAACGTGTAAAATTCTAGAATCAATTTCTGAGTTACTAATTCCTGAACATAAAGCCAATGAAGTACCCCTGAGGCATCTGTTTTGGTGACCGTTTGATTCATATTCGAATCAAACCCTGGATAATGAATGATGAGTGATCTCATTAGTAGGCATACTATAAAGCTCTACACAATGATCATCGCTCACAGTATCATCTATTGTCAGTTGTCAAATCCTTGCAAACTAACATTCTTGAATATACTAATTACAAAAGGGACTCCCCCAAGTTAAGAAATTTGGTGCTTCTCAGAGGTCAAGTATAAATGACAATCCAGGCTGGGCACAGTAACTCACGCCTGTAATCCCAGCACATTAAGAGGCCGAGGTGAGGGGATCACCTGAGGTCAGGCATTTGATATGAGCCTGACCAACATGACGAAAACCCATCTCTACTAAAAATATAAAAACATTAGCCAGCCGTGGTGGCACACATCTGTAATCCCAGCTACACAGGAGGCTGAGGCAGGAGAATCACTTGAACCTGGGAGACAGAGGTTACAGTGAGTTGAGATCATGCCACTGCACTCTAGCCTGGGCAACAGAGCAAGATTCCATCTCAAAAAAAAAAAAAATACTCCCAAAATAAATCACAATCCATGAAAAATATATTAGGAAAAGACTTACTTGGAAAAACAATTATCAGCCTCCACCATCCAGCGCAGACCAGGAGTTGAGTGTTTTCTGAAAGTAAAATATATCTCATTTGTTTGTCATATAATGAATCAGCAGTAGGAGGACAAATAGAAATCATCAGTTACCTTAGAAATTAGGTCATTTTCAAAATCTTTAATTAAGAGTAAAAATGTCTAAATAATCTCAATGGCTTAGATGAATGTGAGATTCTTGTACCTACATTATTAAGGGACAAATTATGGTGAGCTTCTTCACGTATCTATTCCTCCTTTACTGTTTTATGAATATGACATTAGTATTTAAGTGTAATAACTACTTTATTGGAGTAATGGCTTTTTTTTAAGTAACCTACTTTTTAAAAGATTTTGCAGGCTCCTTTAAAAATCTAACTATGCTCTATTAAACAGCTTTAAGAACTAAACACTGTTCTCTAGCTTGCTGAGTAAATATGAATTTCACAGTTAAATACATAAAATAATGATTACATCCAATGGTCATGAGGGACATGTTTTTAGAAGTATACTAATTAAACTACATCCTTCAGACAACATGTTTCTACACTTACTAGCAATGAACCATATCTGATTGGTCATTAAGTAATTAGGAATGCTAATGTAAATAAAGTGCCATTCAAACAGGGGCTTTGAGACTGGAGATGAATCATATATTTTGTCTTCAGGTCTGAACTATATACAGATCAATTATATAAAACAACCAAAAAAAAAAAAGTACTGAATGCAAAAGAAAAAGATGGTTTTGTCCCTCACTACTAACCAGAACCTATATTTTTAAGTAGTTTTTTTTTCATTTTACTGATAATATAAAAGTTTTGTAAGCAATAAGAGGAAAAATGGTTTAGATTATGATCCTGCGTTTTTCCATGCCTGTCATAATTTATGCTTGCGTGTGTGAATCTAGCTCCTTTCAGCAAAGATAAGAGGTTCAAGAAGATACAAAGTCATGAAGATAGAGATGGAGATGGGAATGTAAGTGGCACTGGACCAGAAAGAGAAATACTGGATACAGGCAAAACGTGGGAATTGAAGCTACTGGAGGGAAACGGAAATGAGGAGAAATGACAGCGTTTGAAGTTAATATAAACCTCATAATAACAGATTAGAACTAGAAATCTTCAGGATTCCTTAAATCTGGAGTATACATCAAGGAAATGTAATAAAAATATTTACTTTAGTATTAAACTACAGTAAAAGCGATAAATTGTATAAAACAAATTAGAGTGATAAAATGTCTTTCAAAACTGGAAATTTTTCAAAAGGATGATTTGTTTTACGTTCTAAAAACTCACCCAGCATCTGGCAGGTGCAAATAAATATTGGTTAAATTAATTACTTAAATTTAACTAAAAAATAAATTACTTTTTCTAGAAAGTAAACAAAGGCTCGGCCGGGCACGGTTGCTCACACCTGTAATCCCAGGACTTTGGGAGGCCGAGTCCAGCAGATCACGAGGTCAGGAGATCGAGACCATCTTGGATAACACAGTGAAACCCATCTCTACCAAGAATACAAAAACAATTAGCCGCGCGTGGTGGCGGCGTCTGCAGTCCCAGCTACTCGGGAGGCTGAGGCAGGAAAATGGCGGGAACCCGGGAGGCGGAGCTTGCAGTGAGCCGAGATCGCGCCACTGCCCTCCCGCCTCCGGGAACAGCATTAGACTCCGTCTCAGGTAAAAAAAAAAAAAAAAAAAAAAAAAACCTTTCAATAATGTCTCCACACTCCTGCCCCATTGAAGCCATCTTTTGTGATTAAGGTACAATTTACTTTCAGTAAACTGCACAATTATTAAGTGGAAAGCTTGATAACGCCATATATAAATACATACCCAGTAAATCACCCTCTAGATAAACATACAGCACATTTCCATAACACCAGGAGATTTTTTCTATGTGATTTTTGTGTCAATACCAAATTCTTCAAAAATAGTCAGCATAGTTTTACCTGCTCTTGAATTTCTTATAAATGGAGGCGCATACTGTGCACTGTTTTACATCTGCTCTCCCTCAGTCAGCATAATGTTCTTACCATTCAACCATGTTTTATATGTGTCATACATATACATATATACAAATGTTGTCATATAACTACATAAAATGTTTGTCATACATATAATATGTATTTGTCATGCATATACATTAAAACTTGTGTTATTCTTTGTTATTGCTGCATAGGACTCCATTGTATCAACAGACAAGAATTTGTTTATCCATTTTCTTATTGAAGGGCATTTAGATCAAGTTCGGTTTGAAATTCTTGTGCAAGTCTAGTGAACATGTTTACTCATGTCTATTGCCTGTGTATCATGAGTAGAATTGCTAGGACATAGGAAAGGATGTATTTAATCTTGTCTGAAGCTGACAGACTGTTTTTCCCAATGTCATTGTACCATTATACATTCATGCAAAGTATGCAGCCACCCCATAGCCGCAGTTTACATTTCATCTATTCTGGGTAGTATGCAGTGACAGTTTAGGGTGGTGGTTTTAATTTGCATTATTCTCATTTCTCATAATGTGGAGGAAATTTCCATATGATATATTCATATGGTCATCTGAATATCTTCTTTTTGAAGGAAAGCCTTTTCATATATTGTGCAAAGAAATGATGCCATGTTATAAAAATATTTGAACCTCTTTACCTTGCGCAAGACATAAAAATTTATTTGAGATCGCTTATAGATGTAAAAGTAGAAGCTTAAATAATAGGCTTCTAGAACAGGGGTTTCCAATTACAGCTCAAAGGCCAGTCTGGACCACACCTGTCTTACTTTCTCTTATTTTAAGATACTGTTTATCTGCATTAGTTGTAGATTCACATTCGATAGTAAGAAAGAATACAAATCCATTCTTGGGAAAAAAAACAACAACAAAGAATAGAGCATAGTTATGATTTTAAACCAAGTATTTCGCAATTTCATATTTTTATATGCTTTAAATCATTTGCTTAATAATGATATTGTTGTTATTGGAATTCCAAGATGGGTATTAATAAAAAGTGTACTCATTAAAGCAAAGAAAAGGGAAGCAAGAATGAAAAAGAGTAAGAAACGGATCCTAAAAGTAAAAGTTGAAGACAAAATATGACTTTTAAGGAGCATTTTTATATCCTCAATTTTCCAAATTTCAACACATTTTTTCCACTCATAATGGGTCATGGGGAAAAAGGAGAAAGAGAAAATAGTCTTCATTTTATAATTTAAAAACCAAAAGAAGACTATTAAATTGTTTTTGAAGAGAAGGCCATAACTAATTTTATTTTTCAGACTTATATGAAAATCATCCTATTGGGAGATCCAAGTTATAAACCAACTACTCATTTCATAATTTTTGTTGTGAAATACAACGTGTGTGTTCGTAGGAGGATGTTTCATAGTTTGTTTCATCTTTTAAATTTCCCCTAAACCGTTTTGTCTCATTAGATTTTACTTTCACTATACATTTTAGCCACGTTTTTAGGCATGTTTTTTCAGGTTACCTTTATTCTTTTTAAAAAATTATATATTCGTAATTATATTACACTCAAATGTTTAATTTATCCTCATGTTTAAATGAAATTAGTTTTCCTGTAGTTTTAGAAATGTGGGTGTGGCTCAAGATACTTCTCTAGCTTCTGGGTTCTAGGACTTCTCTTCTATGATGCTGCTACGACTAAGTATTGAAAACATAATCTTTCTTCTAGTCACTTCTTTAGTGCTTTCTGTTTTGTCCCCCACTAGTATCTACACCAATTCTGTCCTTTACTTCAAGAATACCTGTCCAGAATAATTCATATTCTATTCCCATCGGTTTCTCATCAGTGTGGGGCACTGTCTTCTCACTGAAAAGTTTGGAAATCTCTGAGTGTCTTGGTTATCCCAGCTACCTTAGGTGTTGCCTCAGTCACTTGCACTCATTGTCAAATTGCCAACAGCAAAGCCCCAGCCTAGTTACGACTGTGGTTCTCAGATGAGCCAACTACATCCTCCTGTTTCAGTGGGGACATCTACCTTGGGATGAGAACTTCTTGGAGAATTCTGTGAGTTAGTACTTACTTATATGTCAAAAGATAAGGGAAAAAGGTCATGATTGTCTAACAGGGTACATGAATCCCCAAATAAATTATCTTACAAAAATATCACACTTGCTTTTCTACGTTTTCACTACTGGTAAAAATGAAACAAATAATTCACATTAGAATAAAATCTGTAGGCTGGCATAACAAGCTAAGACAATTACTTTTACATATAAAGCAAGTCCTTCAAATAAATGTTTTACACACAAATTTAGGTTTTAAAAAATAAGATAAGTATTTACCTTAATTTTTTTTGTCCACTCAGAGACCCCATTTCTCAAACTGACATTAAACTGGACTGCAGCTCAAACCCTACAAAGAATAAAATGCATGTCACAAGCTGGATACACACATGTGCATATTACATACATGGTAAATGGCTAACCCTGCTGTGCATACAACTTCCATGAGTAGTTTTACCCTGTAAAAATACTGTAGCCTATCTTGAATCAAACTGTAATGGAAAAAAAAAAAAAAGATAATGCTTGCCTACTATAGACATTTGCTCAGGCATTTTAAAAAATGCAAAAAGTATAATGTCTTGAGGACTAAGGTTATTGAAGATGGGATACAAGTCAACATTGCTTACAAATAACAACATGGAGAATACAGTCAACACATTCATGTGGACAGCTAATGAGTGGTTGTATATTGCACATCTATCTGGGTTATTCCTCTTGTTCAATTCTAAAGATTTACATGAACTTGGATCCTTTATGATAATTTTTAAAATAATATTACATTAAGCTTTCCTGGTCTAATAACCAGCTTTAAGAAGTACAGTAGAAGGGTATAGAAATTTCTATATCTTCTCATACTTTTGAAGCCAATTTTATTTTTATTATGATGTGATGCTTTAGTTACCAGCATGCTAAAAATAAAATTGACTGAATTACATGATTTTGTCCACAACATTGTCCACAACACTGAAGCCTCTTTTTGCTAAAATATTACAAAATGAATTCAGTAAACACTTTCTATTTCCAACGGCCTACGTGAGAGATGAATTCAACTTTTTTAAAAAAATAAATTACAACTAAGCTGGGCTGAGGACAGCTAGGTTAAATCCTGCAAACCAAAGCCAGGCACTCCAATGTCGAAAACTCTAATACTTTCCATCCAGGATAGAAAAATCAGCATCCAAATAAAGAGAACCACAAGATTGATCACGTGACCAATCAAAAACCATGACTCTATTATTTGAACTAAGAGTTACTCTAGCTTGACGTTTCTGCCTTCATTATTATTGGTGGTTCCTAGAGTCACAGCTTCAATGTCAAATGTGAGAGTGGACACAGAAGTAATTGCAAGTAACTGATGAGGCATTTCTTTTCCACTGACAAAAATTGCACCATTTGTACCAATGCACATAGCTTTATCCTGCTGCAGAGAGTCCTAGACATTCTGTTTTTGATTTGTTTGTTTGTTTGTTTTGTTTTGTTTTGTTTTTTGAGATGGAGCCTTGGTCTGTCGCCCAGGTTGGAGTGCAGTGGCGTGATCTCGGCTCACTGCAAACTCTGCCTCCGGGGTTCACGCCATTCTCCTGCCTCAGCCTCCCAAGTAGCTGGGACTACAGGCGCCTGCCACCACTCCCAGCTAATTTTTTTGTATTTTTAGTAGAGACTGGGTTTCACCGCGTTAGCCAAGATCGTCTTGATCTCCTGACCTCATGATTTGCCCACCTCGGCCTCCCAAAGTGCTGGGATTACAGGCATGAGCCACCGTGCCCGGCCAAAATTCTGTTTTTATGACACACTCCTATACTGCCTCTTCTGTCTTGTAGTCCCACAGTTTCAACTCTAAATATTAATGTCTGCCCAGAGAAATAAGTTAGAGCTCTGGAGTCGAGAACACCTGAATATTCAGAATCGTTCCAGCATGACGTATTTCTTTGATTGCTCAGACTGTTCCCCTCAAAACCAGCTGTCCACTCATGAGGCACAAATATGGAATGAACGATCTGACAGACACTCCAAGGACTCCGCTCCCGTTGGCCATCTCCTCGGTGCAGATTCTGAAATGATCATCAACATTGGAGTCCATGTGCAATACTATGAATTCAGTTTCAGAACATACATATACATCCTCAAAGTGATTTGAAGTACATTTACGAAACTGGAGCCTGTCATCTTGTGCCGTAAAGTTGTCATCCACATTACACCATTGTACTATGATGCCTCCAGGTTTCTCTATCAGTTCTTCTATCTGTACTGGTGGGCAAGATGCTACAGTACCATGCTTAAGAAGAATGTGGTCTTTCATGATGTTAAGAATAGAGTCATCCAACTGAGCAGATAAACAAGGCACATCAACCAGTAAAGGAACTTCTTGTATGCTGTCCAACTGAACATGCAAGGCCTTTTTGGCAAAGCTTCACAATTTCTCATTCTCTTCTCCTACACCACCAACCATGGCAATCTCACCTTTTCGTACTAAAGCCTCTGGAGTGTTTACTCTGTGTTCTATGAGCTTCTGCAATCATCTAGTGGTGGTTTAATGATCTGTTTAATGGTGCCCACCTCTTGCAAAAGGGTCACCAATCATTCATCCAGGAGCTTTGCAAGGGTTCCCTTTAAATCATTAATATGTTGTTTAAGAAATCCCTTTTCTGTGATGCACTGTCTTTGATCTCTGTGCCTCCCACAGCCCCTCAAGTGGTGACCCAGCTGCCACCGGTAGTTCTTGCCACCTCCACGTTCTTGAGGGCCTCCTGAAGCAGCAGCTCAGGCTCTAGCTCCATCATCTGCCTCATGCAGCTGCTGGAGTGGGTTCCCAACTGTTGAGTCTGGAGCTTTCTGATGGGAAGATATTTACCTACTGATGTAAGTATATTAGTGATTGTAGGATTATGCATGTTTCCTGTTTTTTGCCGAACTTGTATTTTTATTTTTGTGTTTTTGCTTTATATTTTTCTAGGAATATTTCCATTTTATCTAACTTTTCAAATGCATTGGCATAAAGTTATTGATTGTATTTATTTAATATTTTCCAAATCTCGAGTTGCTGTTTCTTTTTCGCTCCTCATTATATTGATTCTTTGCATACTGGTTTCTACATATGTGCCTCATGTATAGATTTCCTCTATTCCACAGTCATCTCATAAGTAGGCCATAGACAATTTTCATTTTTGCAGTTTGCCAAATGTTCAAAATCATAGTGCCAAGTAGGCAATGCTCTATTCCTACATTCTTGACTCAAGTAAGGATTAAGAAGAAAAGCTTATGTTTATGCCTTTGACATCCTGCAGATTCTTGATCTTCATCTTCCCAAATACTAAGAGGGCAATGAAGGTCAATGTGGATGATCTTCACTCACCCTGACTAACTTACCTTGCTTGGGAGCATTTTTGAGTGGCTATGGCTTTGTTCAACAAGTTATTCTCTCAGTTGTTTTAATCAAAGCCAGGATGAATATTTTTAAGATAAGAATGATTCATTTGTTTTTAAATGAATCTACCTGTCTGTTGAAAGTATTAGTGGATTTAAAATTATTGAGATGTGGCAATTTGAGAACGTATCTAGATATTTTGCTTTAATTCTTATGGAAGTAATTCATTATGGGTTTTGCTTATCTGGGACCTAATCTCAGTGTATAATAATTACCTTATACAGTCATATTTCTTAGAAGGGAACTCTGGAAATAAACACTGCATTGTGAGAATTATAGGATTCATTAGTAAAAACCTCCTACTTATCAATTTGCAAGAAATGTAAGTTGATTTACTTTCTCATTACCTAGGAGATTTTTTTTATACTCCTGACTCATCTTTGTTCTTTTCTTTGTACAAGCAATGAAGTTTTAAGTCCTGTGAGGTAATAGCCTGCAAATTATAATGCTTCACTGCATAAGCAAGTAACAGGAAATGAATTATGAAGAACAAAGTCCTTGTTACACAAGCTTCAATAATCCTTAATTCTGAAAGGAAAAATAGCCAATCATTTGTATAAGGTCCCATGAACAAAGTAGGATAATATGCATTTGAATTATCATTGACTACATTTTCATTTTAGTTTAAAAAAAACTATCTTAGAGATTGTGTAGAAAGTCAGCTTTTAAAAAATACACAAAGTACTTTCATACTTCTTTTTTAATCTCCAGTAAAAGTTGGTCTTCAGACTACAATGAACTGGTGAAAATAGGTAAGGTTTCTGTATGTACGGGAAGTAATAAAATAAAGTTTTCTAAGGAAAAAGTTGAAAAATGATACAGAGATCACTTAAATATTTTATATATTTTGCTGGTTTTTTAATCAAGAAGACTATAAGTATTAATTACATACAAGACGTGATATGTTTGTAAAAGTTACCTGAAACAACACCATAGGTTCACTGTCAGGTAGTTCTGAGGTCAAAAAAAAAGGTAAGACAGAGATGGTTTATACTTCTGTTGCCTATATGAATTTGCTCATTTTAATATCTATATGTTAAAAATTGAGCTGATATACATTCTTCCCAGTAAAGAGAATTTAAAGTACTAAAACTCTCTAGTGTCCATAACTTCCTAGAGAAACAGTGATTCTAGGTCTGGGGCAGAACAGACATAAGTGAGATAAAGTGTCTAGTTGTGCCCTCAAACAGGGAAAGTAATAAATATTGAGATCGTGTAAACAAAAAATATATCAACCTACTTGAAAGGGCTTGTAATGGCCAAAGATAGAAGACACTGATTGGTCACCTACCATTATTTTTTTAAAATAGTAACTGTAATGCTTAAGTATTTATTCTGCCTTTTTTGTAGAATATTTGCTGCAAGGTAAGCAAGTAGTTGGTAGGGGAAATTTTTAAAATTAAATGTAAGCCAATAAATGCAAAATGAATGATAGAATTAGAAATTCACCATTTTGCTATTCCTAATGCATAAGTCTAGGTAGTGATAATCCACAGATGCCAAAACCATTAGAGAAATTCCTGTTCGAAAATTTGTAAGGGATGGATCTGCTAGGTGGATACTTGATGGATCCTGATTCCGTGAACTAATCTTATCATCACTAAGTATGGGCCATTCATTTTTACATTCCTTCTTGCATAATGACATAGACAGTGTATAGCAATACCAATGGTCATACACAAACACACACACACACATACTGTAAATGAACAGGAATCTAACTAAGTTCCAAGACACAAATAATAGCTGATAGGCAATATAAGGGATACAGAAATAAGAAGAATGACATCACAGGAAAGTAATCAGCCAAATAGATATTGGAAATTCTGACTAAAAATGAGTACACTTTCTTCAACAAGTAAACAGAAAATGGGCAAGGACAGAGGAAAACTATCATCAGTTAAAGGACACTTAAGAGTCTGTGAACGCTGGGCATGGTAGTGGCGTGTGCCTGCAATCCCAGCTATTCAGATGGCTGGGGCAGGAGGATTCCTTGAGCCCAACAGTTCAAGACCAGCCTGAGTAACATAGCCAGACCCTCTCTCTACAACAACAACAACAACAACAACAACAGAGATCACGATGTGTAGATTTGTTTCAATATCATACAAACATGCTGCAGGTATTTTTCCTAGAGAATGCAAGAAATTTGAATATCAACTAGATATATCAGGGATTACTGATCATTTTGTTATATGTGATAACGATTTTGTGATTGTATTATCTTTAATTCCTAATCAGTAAAAAAAAAAAAAATACATAAGTATTTGTGGTTAAATAATATGTTTTCTGGGTTATGTCTTATGAAACATTCCAGCAATAATTTTTTAAAAATGAGACAACAAATATAAACTTATATTCAACAAAATGTTTATTTAAATACACACAGCTAATTGTTGCATAGATAGTCACTATACAGTTGACTCTTGAACAACACAAGTGTTAGGGATGCTGACCTTTCCCACAGTCAAAAACTCGTATATAACATTTGACTTCCAACAACGTACCTACAAATAGCTACTATTCACTGGAAACCTTACTAATAATGCAAACATATAATTAACACATATTTCGTATATTATATGTATTATATACTATATTCTTGCAATAAAGTAAGCTAGAGAAAAGAAAATATTATTAAGAAAATGCTAAAGAAGAGAAAATATATTTATTATTCATTAAGTAGAAATGGATCATCATAAAAGTCTTCACCGTCTTCACCTTCCTGTGGAGTAGGCTGAGGAAGAGGAAGAAGAGGGGGAATTCATCTTCTGTCTCGGGGTGGGAGAGGTGGAAGAGGCAGAGAAGGTGCAAGGGGAGGCAGGCACACGTGGTGTAATTTTAAGGAAATGCATTGAAATTTCTGTCTTTTTTACTTTTCCATTTCTCTTAAAGTGTTTCTATGTGGTGCTCATCCTTCCACCATTTGTTTTAGGTTCAGTGCGTGTATCATAGCAGGCTTCATATCATGAAACAAGTCAAAAGCCGTCTTGAATAATCAGAACCTTGCTGCCAGATTGGCTGACATTGATTTGTTTCCTGGCACTGCTTCCTCTTGTCTTCTTCCTCATCATCTGGCACTGGTTCCAGAGCACTCACCTTCATCAAGTCATCTTCTGTTAATTCCTCTGGTTTGGTGTCCATTAACTTTTCAATTTCTCCAAGATCCATATCTTGAAACCCTTCATCCCCCAGCATATCCATAATCTCCTTCATGATTTCCTCAATTGGCTCTGTCGTAAATGCTATGAAGTCATGTACAACATCTGGACACAGTTTCCTCTAGCAGAAATTTACTGTTCTGAGTTTAACGGCTTTTACAGCATTTTCTATAACAATGATGACATCTTCGATGGTGTAATCCTTCCGGACTTTCATGATGTTCTATCTAGGTTCTCTGTATAGTGCTGATGATCCTTTCCATAGAGTACAGTGTATAATGAGTCTTAAAGGTACTGTGGCCCCCGGATCTATAAGATAAATTAGAGACATTGCGTTTGGGGACACAGAAACCACTTCAGTGTTGAACTCATGGGGATCTGGTGGTCATGGGCATTATTCTGTATGAAGGGAACTTTAAAGGCAGTGTTTTACTGGCAAACTACTTCCTGATCTTAGGGACAAATATCCATGAAACCAGTCCAGAAAAAAAAAGGATTCTCTTGTCCAGGCCTTCTTGTTGTACAACCAAAAGACTGGCAACTGGTGTTTACCTTTTGTATTCCAGGCTCAGGGGTTAGCAGCTTTACAGACAAGGGGCAGTCCTGATAATAAACCTGACTGTATTTGTACACAATGGTACAGTTAGTCTATCTTTTTCTGCCTTAAATCCTGGTGCTCAAATCTCTTTTTTACTAATAAGCATTGTGGCATTTTGTTTTTCCAGAATAGGGCACTGTCTTCTGCATTAAAAACCTGTTCAGGCAGATATTCTTTCATTTCAATGATTTTCTCAACAGCATCTGGGAACTCCTCTGCTGTCTCTTGTTTAGCAGATAATACTTCTGCTGTTATCTTGACATTTTTAAGCCAAATCTCTTTCTAAAATTATCAAACCATCTTGTACTGCCTTTAATTTCTCCAGTTTTAGATCCTTGACCTTTCTTTTCTTTATGTTGTTATGTGATGACTTCACTTTTTCTTGAATCATACAGGTGTGCCTTTGTTATAGCAATTATGCACCCACATAAAAGTTGCATTTTCTACATGAGATAAAAAGATATTCCTCAAAAAGTGCAGGGGTTTTGTGCCTGCTGCCATAGCTACACCAACTGCTTCACACATTTCCTTTTCTAACAATGGTCCTCAGACTGGACTCCTTGATCTTGAAATGGAGGGCAACCACAGTTGCAAACCTCAGTCTATGGTACACATAAAGCAATTCAACCTTTTCGTGTAGTGGCATGACATCTCTGTTTCTTGGGAGCACTTCCGGCATCACTAGCGGTGCCTTGGGTGGGTCCCATGGTTTTATTTAAGGTTTACAGTATTGCATTAAATATGATGAAATATATGTGAGAACAAAAACATCACTTTTTTACTGTGATATGCAATTTACTGGAGAGCTGAACTGCTCACACGGAGATAATTAGCATCACATGTTACTCGCAACACTGCAATAGCAACAGGAGGTGGCTATGAAATTATTACAGTAGTACAGTATGTACTATAGTTAATTTTATGCAGTTATGATTTAATACTGCATTTTTACCCTTGCTTACATTTATCTAGACAGCAAATGGCACTATGTAGGGTCTGTAAGTGTGTACATGTGATAAATTTTAACCTTTATGACAGATTTGTGCATATTTTATGGTGGTAAATGATAAAATAGATTAGTATCTCCATATATTTTATGCATTCATAATATACTGAAGGCTTTCTTAATTTTTAAAATATTTCTAGGTCACTTATTTCCTCTGCAAATTTTTTCAAATTGTTGTAAATCTTCAATTTTTTTTCTAATATATTTGTTGAAAAAAATCTGTATAAGTGGACCTGCACAGTTCACACTCATGTTGTTCAAGGGTCGACTGTGTTTTTATCATTACTTTTATGTAATTTTTGAAATATCTACTGTATGAGTTTCTTCTCACATTGCTATAACAAACTACCTGAAACTGGGTGATTTAAAAGGAAAAGAGATTTAATTGACTTACAGTTCCACATGCTATACAGGAAGCATGGCTGGGGAAGGCTCAAGAAACTTACAATCATGATGGAAGGTGAAGAAGAATGAGGTATGTCTTACGTGGCCTGAGAAAGAGGAAGAGAGGAAAGTGGGAAGTGCTACACTCTTAAACAACCAGATCTCATGAGAATTCACTCACTACCACAAGAACAGTAAGGGGGAAATCCACCTCCATGATCCTATCACCTCCCAACAGTCCCTTCCCCCAACAGTGGCAATCACAATATGACATGAGATTTGCACAGGGTCACAAATCCACAAAATAAGTAAAAAAAGAATCATACTCAGGAATTATTTAGGAACAGAATATCAATTGTAAAAGTATATCAATATATTACTTTCCCGTTGCTGTAAAGCAAATTCCTCCAAAATTTAGTGGCTTAAAACATCAAATGTTTATAATCTACAATAGAAATCTATTTCTGAGATCAGGAATATTGGAGTGCCTCAATTGGGTAGTGCTGGTGGTGCAGGGTCTCGTGAGGTTAGAGTCAAAATGTTTGTCAGGGCTACAGTTTGCTGAAGACACAACTGAAGTGGCAGGATCCAATCCCAAGATGGTTTGCTTACATGACTGCTGCCTGATGACCCCATCCTTCACTTTCCTCGGTTCCTTCCACTGTAGATATCCTCATAGAGCTGCTTACTGATCCTCCACAGCCAGCAATCCCAGGGATAGCAAGGCAGAGGCTGTGATGCCCTTTATCACCTAGTTTCAAATGGAATACACCGTAACTTCTTTCATGTTCTCCTGGTAAGAGAGACCAACTGTGATACAACGTGGGAGAGGATTACACAAAGTCTGAATCACAGAAGTCAAGGATGGTTACGGCAATCCTAAAACCTGGTTACCACAATGGGTTTAAAGTGGTGATTATTGTTGTTAAGTTCTAATTTAATTGAGTTTTGATCAGAAAATCTGGTTTGGATTGCATCAGTGCTCTGAAATTTTTAGACTTTCTTTGTGACTTAGTATGTGAATATTTTCTAAATTTTCTTTAAATGTTTCATGGAACTTGTATGGACTACATACTATTTGTTTATTTCAGATTTATCTCTTTAAAATATCTATAATATTACACTTTTCAGTTTTGCTTTCCAAATTTTGTATGTGATCACAAGTTATTTGCTTGAACTATAAGTTTCTCAATTTATTTTGAAATGTTATTTGCTATTGCTATGCCAGTTTTCCTTGGTAAATATCTGAATTTTTTTAATCCTTTTCGTCTCTTATGAGCACCTTTTCTTTTCCCTAATAAGTATCTCTAATTTCATCCATCTATAATTGACATAGAGCTAACCCTTTGAGAGGCATGTGATAGTCTGAAACTTAACTATTAGGTGGTAAGCACTAATGACAAGGCTAGTCCATGATTGATTTAGAACCCAAATCCACAACTTCTGATTTGTCCAGTGGTTTTAACACACCATGTTACTTTTTATGCCACAATCTCATCATCAATGTTATTGTTGCAATTTGATAATTTGTATTGTTAATCTTAAATGAAAATCAGAAGGCAGATGATAACTTCAATAAAACTGAGAAAATCCTTTAGAAATTGAACATAGTAACTTATATTTAGAGTCTTAATTTGACAAAAGTTTTGCGATCCAAATTTAAAAAGTAAAACTACAGACTGCCTTGCCCAGTTTGTCACAAATAGCTAGCAGATACCTGCAGAAGCAAGTTGGAGATGATGACTTTCAGTCAGTTTGCAACTTGAGATACAACTTCTGGATTTTAGTTATGAAATAAATGATTTGCATGAGAAAATGTTTACTGATTATTAACAGAAAAATGCATATGACCAGTTTTCTAACAAAAAAAAAATCCCTCAGTATCTTATATTTATATTTCAGACTCAGTGCATAATAGATGAAAGCATGCTTTTCATAGAACAAATGACATCACAGCTCCCCTGCTGTAGGGCTTACTCAAGACATTCCAATAGAGACATAATCCCTTTTGTGCCTCTGAAATTAAAATGAATCATATGCAAAAATAGAGCTGGCCGAGAGGGTCTATGTAGCCCATTATGATCATTATGCATTATAGAACTGTATGCTGTGCTCTGCAATAGGTAAATTGTGCTAAATAAAAAATAGCATCGCTCCTCTGTAATAATTACATTCTACAAAATGCCTACTTGCCTGCAAGTGGATGGAGCAAGAGAAGATTTAGATTCATATAAAAAAAAAGTTTATTTTTGAATAGAAAGCGAAGGTAAAATCGGTACCATCCATTAAAACTCAATTCATCCTGGATATTAGCAAAATAAAAAGCCTAAATAAATGAGGCAGATGTTGGCAATCTGAGTAGGCCACAAAGCTGCTCAACCTTAATAACCAAAATTCAAAAGGCAGATGGCAGAAGCCTCAACATAACGGAGGAAATTCTCCAAGACTTAAAGCATTTCTATGCAGATTGGTAAAATGTCCTTATGACAAAGGAAATGTTCCATCACCACTTGAAATATATTTTTTAAATATTTAGAGTAGATTTTTATTTTCTATCAAGGCTTGTTAACTCAAAAATACACTAAGGTCATGATAAAATCTGTTAGAAACTTGAGAAGATTTCCAAACTAAGAAAAATCCAGATGGAAACTCATTGACTTCTTTATGTTCTTCCTTTAAAATAAATTAATCCTGTTATAGAAACATTACCCACATGCCTCCTGTTTCTCTGTGCTCCATCCACCCTCCTCCCTGTCACCAGAAAAATCCTGATTTGATAAAATCACATCCTGCTTAAAAATCTTCTACAAGGAAACTTTTTAAAGTTTGTTGAAAAAATGGAATTAAAAGATAAACATTTTCAAAATATAAACCCTATATTTCAACTAAGCTGCATCAGGGTCAACACATTTTTGTAAGCAATGATGCCAGCCAATAAACCCATCCTTAAAGACCTGAAGGTCCTGGGAATTTAAGCATGTCAATGTAGTCTTTTTTATATTATTAACTGAAGAAAAATGGGTAACTTTAAAGATTTTTTTAAGGTTTGGAAGCAAAAAAATAAATCAGAGTTAACCAAATCAGGACCATAGGGTGAATGCTTAATGATTTCCCATCAGAACTCTTACAACATTGCCCTTGCTTGATGATAGGAATCAGCAGGAGCATTGTCATGGCAAAGCAGAGCTCTCTGATGAAGATTTCCTGGGCATTTCTCTGCTAAGGCTTTGGCTAAGTATCTCAAAACACCCTCATCATAAGCAGATGTTATTGTTCTTTGGCCCTCAAAAACATTCACAAGTAAAATAACTTGAGCAGCCGCAAAAAACTGTGGCCATGACCTTTGTTCTTGACTGGTCTTCTTTTGCTTTGTCTGGACTGCTTCTACCTCTTGGTAGCCATTGCCTTGTGCTTTAACTTCAGGATTGTACTGAGGAAGCCAGGCTCCATTTTCTGTTACAGTTCTTTGAAGAAAATGCTTCAGGATCTTGATCCAGCTTGTTTACAGTTTTTGTTGAAAGTTCTGCTCTTGTCTGCAGCTCATCTGGGCACAATGGTTTTGGCAGCCTTAGAGCGGAAAGTTTGCTCTACTCTAATTTTTCAGTTAGAATTGTGTAAACTAAACCAAGTGAGAAGTCCATGGTGTTGGCTATTGTTTCTGCTGTTAACTGTGGTCCTCTTCAATGAGGGCATGAACAAGATGAACAAGATGTGATTTTTTTTTTTCTCACAAATTGATGTGGATGGATGCCGTTGAGGGCTTCATCTTCAACATTGTCTCGGTCTTTCTCAAAATGGGTTATTCATTTGCAAACTGCTGATTTCTTTGGGGCATTGTCTCCATAAACTCTTTGTAATGCATCAATGATTTCACCTTTCTTGTACCTAAGCTTCAGTATAAATTTGATTTTGTTCTTGCTTCAAATTTAGTGGGGTTCATGTTCTGATAGGTGCTCTTTTCAAACTGCTGGCTTAGCCTTCTTAGTGCCTCAAACAAGTTCCTGTTCAGCTATGCTATAACAAGTTAGTACGAGTTTATTTTGGTGCAAAATATGTCAAAATCCATCAAAATCCATGCATAGTTTTCTCATAATATACATTTTCTGTGAACTTTTTGTAGATCCCTCATATGGTGGTTCTGTGAGTGTAACGTGAAGGACATTTTACTTTCCAAAATATAACTCCAAATTATCTTTTCATACTTAATTCTTCCTACCTCCTACCAGTTTCTCTGAATGAATTTTTCCTTTGTTAGCTCCTCTACTACTGTTGCCTCTAAGCTTCTCCCATATGGGAATTCTGGAGCTACTCCAGGTTATGACAACCCAGCCCACACCCATTTGCCACAGTGGAACACAGACAAACTGGACATTTGGTAAAGAAGCAACATTAGAAAGTTCAGATGCTGGAAAAATAGATATATGCTATTTTAGAACAGTCAGTAACTGATAGCTATTCTAGTCCATGAGTTAATGAGAACTGGGCTATTTAAAATTCATTCATCAATTCAACAGACGTTTAGGGAGAACCTCCTATGTGCAAGGCACTTTTATACACTAAGGATACAGAAAATAAACCCTCATGCAGTGTTTATCCCAGTGAGTGAGACATAAAATAACCAAGATAATCAGAGAAAGTTAAAGTTTACTAGTCATTATTTTTAAAGATGAAAAATAAGGTATAGAGGAATAGAAAAGGAATGTCCAGGGTAGTGGTGCAATGAAATAGTGTGGCTTGGGCAAGCCTGGCTGAGGAGGCGACTTCTGAGAAAACAGCTGACAGGAGGACTATGTGTATATATGGGGGCAGAGCATATCACAAACGAATAGCAATACCCTGAAGCCGCAGTGTGCCTGGTGTATTTCAAAGACAACCAAGTACCAGTGGTACTGTAATAGACAGAACTAGAGGAGAGTAGTTGGAACTGGAAGCATTTGCAATCAGAGAAGCTAGGAACTGAAAACTAGGGATTTCTCTGTAATTCATGACAGGACCATTTGAGTATAAAACAGTGCAGACTGGAACAGCGTTAAGTGTATGCTGGAACAGTAATACACACAAAATGCGGATCAGGAGAACCCAGATGAAGAGAAAAATCTTTCGTCTGTACCAGAACAGAGACATTTCCCTGTTACACACCTAGATTTTTCCCTATTACTTAGACAGTATGAAATGCTGGAAAGTATCAGAAGGAAGCAGATTTCAGTATGTGTCGATGTTCACACACATAGACATTCTTAATTAAAACCTTCACTAGAATAACTGCCCCTTTGATCCTAGAAGGCTGTATAATTTGTCACAGTTTCCTGATTGAGTTCGAGAGGATACTCCCCATGTATTTGCTTCCCACTTTGCATCCTAAAGTCTTGTTGATCTGAAAAGAAACTTCTACTTGACAATTCCATTCAAAATCAACAAGAAGCTGCTGAACTATATAGGAAGGACTCAGCACCCCCTGCACCCAAGCTAAGGACCTGCTTCAGAAAAACAAAGGAATGAATTTCTCAGTAAAATTCTTGGCTTCTTTTTTAGAACTTCCCTTAACTGATAAGGCCTTATTTCTCCACCCACTCACTCACTCCCTTTTAAAAAAATAATTGCTACATAAAATACAGGATGTCCATGCCCAGAGAAACACAAACTTCAGGCTAACAAGGAACAGTTTTTCAAATATGTCTCAAATATGTCATGGGACATACTTATACTAAAAAAATCTTTCAATATTATTCAAAATTCAAATTGGATCCAGCTCCCTGTATTTTTAAAAATAGACTTATTAGAATAAATTTATTATTATAGAAAAATAGTGAAGATAGTACAGAGTTCCCATATACCTCACAAGCCATCTTCCCTCTTATAAACATCTCACTTTACATTTATTTGTTATAATTAATATACCGGTAGTGATGTTATATTATTAACAGAAGTCTATTCTACCTAAAACCACATCACCAGTCCCAAGAGCATTCAGATTTTCTTCTATTTTGTTCTAGAAGTTTTATAGTTTTTTATTTTCCACTTAGGTCTGTGATCTACTATGACAATCTTTGTAAAAGGTATGAGGTCTGTATCTAGGTTCATCCAAGTTTTCTGGAATCATTTATTGAATTAACTTTACTTCTTAATCAAAAATCAGTGGGTTACATTTGTATGGGCCTGTTTTGGGGCTCTCTCTTCTGTTCGACGATCTGAATGTCTGTTATTTCACGAATACCAATACCTTCTTGACTATTCTAGCTTTACAGTAAGTCTCAAAATTGATGGTGTGATTCTTTCAACTTTATTCTTCTTCAGTATGTCATTGGATTTTTCAGTCTTTGGCCTTTTCATGTAAAGGATTGAGTCATTTTATTGATACCTACAAAATAGCTTGCTGAAATTGTGATTGAGATGGTGTTCAATACATAGATGAAGTTGAGCAGCATTATTCAACAACATCGAGTCTTCTAATACATGAACATGAAATATTTCTCCATTTATTTAGATCTTCTTTGATTTCTTTCATCAGAGTTTTGTAGTTTTCTGTATGTAGTTCCTTGACATATTTCGTTAGATTTAAACCTTTAAGGATTTCATTATTTTGGTACTACTTAGAATAGTACTCTTTTAAAAATGTCAAACTCCAGTTGTTCATTGCTTGAATATATTAAAAAAAAAAAATGACTTTTTTATATTAACCTGCCTGTTTGATATATGCGCTTATCCATTCCAGGAGTTATTTTGTCCATTCTTTAGTTAGACTACATAGAAAATCAGGTCAATAATCTTCAAAGAAAGGCTGTTTTAATTCTTTCTTCCTAATCTGTTTATGTTTTATATGTTTTTATTGTCTTAGTGCAGTAGCTAGAACTTTCAGTATGATATTGTATGGGAGTGATTCAAAAAGGCATCCTTGCTTTCTTCCTGATCTTAGGGGAAAAGCATCCAGATTTTCAACATTAGGAATCATGTCAATTATAGAATATTTTTGTATAAACTTTATCAAGTTAAGTAGGTTTTCATCCATTTTCTGTTTGCTGAGAGTTTTTATTAGTAATGGGTGGTATATTTTGCCAAATACTTTTTCTGCTCAACTTGTCAGAGCCTTTTGAACCACAGCAACTCCATCTTGAATAGGGACTAGACAAAATAAGGCTGAGACCTACCGGACTGCTTTCCCAGGAAGCTGGGCATTCTAAGTCGCAGGATGAGATAGGTAATCAGCACAAGACACAGGTGATAAAGACCTTGCTGATAAAACAGGTTCGATAAAGAAGCCAGTCAAAACCCACCAAAACCAAGACGGCAACAAAAGTAACCTCTGATGGTCCTCCCCGCTCATTATATGCTAATTATAATGTATTAGCATGCTAAAAGACACTCTCCCCAGCATCATCACAGTTGACAAATATTGCAACTTCAGGAAGTTACCCTATATGGTCTAAAAAGGGGAGGAACCCTCAGTTCTGGGAATTGCCCACCCCTTTACTGGAAAACTCATGAATAATCCACCCCTTGTTTAGCATATAATCAAGAAATAACCCTAAAAATAAGCAACCAGCAGCCCTCAGGGCTGCTTCGGCTAGAAGTAGCCATTCTTTATTCCTTTACTTTTCTAATAAACTTGCTTTCACTGTCTTCCATGGACTAGCTTTGAATTCTTTCTTGCGTGAGATCCAAAAACCCTCTCTTGGGGTCTCGATCAGGACCTCTTTCTGGTAACATCTTTTGGAGGCCGTGAAGGGACGATACTGAGGAGACCCTCAACTCAAAGGAAATAGACTGCAGCACCAATTGGAAGACTTTGAGTAAGTGGCGTGCATTTACCCAGGTAGTGGATGGGATTGGGTTAGAGGCCCAACATAGGGGAGTTAAAGTCTCTTTTAAGTCAGAGAGGGTTAAAGGCCCCTCTTAATAAAAGGCAGGGACACTTGACCAAACTTGAGTTCGAGTCCCAACTTAGGAAGGTTAGAGTCCTTCCTAAGATTTAGTGGGTTAGAAGTCCCTCTCAATAAAGTCCTTCTTGGCTAAGAACAGGTTCAGTACTATGGTATTCTCTTTGGATTAATTTGCCTTGCACTCTTTGCTGATGTCTGTGGGTGACAGGATTAGGCAAGTACAGAATTATAGGACTTGGGGAGATTTTTTTCTCCCCAAAAGGGGAAATTCGAGAGCTGATAGGACAGCTGGAAAAGATCCCTTCACAACCGATAAGTGGTGCCTAAACTTGTCAGTGTCGCTGCAATGGATGGGTCTTTCTCTGGCCTACCTGAACTGTTCACTTTCCCCACTCTGCTGCAGGGAATGCTTTTCTCTCTCTCTTTCCCTCCTTTCCCTTTCCTGTCTTTTCTGTTACTCAAGGTGATCATCTTGCCAAGGGCCCACATATTGAAAAATGTCCTTGGGAGCTTGACCTTATAACCACATGATGGTACTTTCTCTGGGTCTCTGCCATCCAGAGGACAGGGGTTTGGGGGTTCATGTCATAGTTAGCCCTAAAAATTATCTTGAGCAGTTAAAAGCTTTTGCAAGCTCAAAATAGACTGCTCTAGGCTCCTTCTGGGAAGGGCGATAGAGACTGCCCAGTGCTGTAGCTTAGTAGCTAAGGCTCTGCCATTTTACAGTGGCAGCCTGGGTTCATTCCTGGCTTAGGGAATGAGACCTTTCTTGTTGCATACCTGTGTGACCTTTACCATTTATAGATTCTCTTCCCCTCCATGAACCATCTTGAATATTCCTTTCTCTGAGTTCCTGGAAGGTTACCTTTGGTAAAATCCAAAAGCCAGAAATATTGGCAGTTTTGCATGGCTAAAGTGGAGTAATGAGAAACTTTAAAAGATTTTTTCTTGACAGGGCACTATGATTAATAGTCGGTTCAATTAAAAGTGGATATAGGCCGGGTGCAGTGGCTCATGCCTGTAATCTCAGCACTTTGGTAGACTGAGGTGGGCAAATGACGAGGTTGGGAGATTGAGACCATCCTGGCTAACACGGTGAAACCCCAACTTTACTAAAAATACAAAAAAAAAAAACAAAAAAAAATCGGCTGGGTATGGTGGTGGGTGCCTGTAGTCCCAACTACTCTGGAGGCTGAGGCAGAAGAATGGCGTGAACCCGGGAGGCGGAGCTTGCAGTGAGTTGAGATCGTGCCACTGCACTCCATCCAGCCTGGGTGACAAAGTGAGACTCCATCTAAAAAAAAAAAAAAAGTGGATGTAATAGCATGGGACTCTTAGGAAAAAACAAATTAGGTACTACAGACCCCATTTGGGGAATAACCTCTGTTTTCCTCATGAAAACCCAGGAATTAAAAACGGATACATTCCTCTCAAAAATCTAAGGTTCTGTTCCATTTTGCATTGCATTATCTAATGGTTTTTACTTTTGGGGATATCAGAAATCACTTCACATTATGAGAGAGCTTTGGTGTGTAATAACTAGATAGGAAATAAGATTATTGGGGATAACTAATGGCGGTTATGGGGGGTCTCCTGGCTTTTTAAATGTTTGGATCAGAGAAGCATGGTCTTGGCCACCTAGAAGGTATTAAGATGACCCCATCCACCACTCTCCCTCTTCCCCCACTGAGAGATAAGACTCCCATAGGGGATGGGCTAATAACAGAATGGGCTAATTGGCTTTGGGTTGCCTGGCAATAAAATGCACAATAAAATCATTGTACTGTCTTGTTCTATAGTGTTTCTTTTTTTGGGAGAATCCAAGATCTGTTATAAAAATTAGACCCTTAATTTTGGGGGGATCTGTTTTACTTTCCATCTGTGTCTGCTTACTATGCCCTAGAAACTGCATGCTTTCCTGACACTGTTCCTTCAAGAGCTCCACCCTGAAGCCAGTAATACAATTAAGAAATTGGTAAATGAAAACTCTTACAACTACACGATCTTCTTCTGTGTTTGTATATGTTTTATGTGTGATGTCTATATGTGAAAGTGCTTTGTAATTGGTTTAAAAATAATGAGTTTAAATCAAATATTTTGTCAGAAAAATTAAAACTGTAATGCCTTTTAGTTCATGTGACTTAAGTAATCTTTGGGAAAATAAAGACAGTTTTAAAGTTTTTTCAAAACCTTTGTTTTTTTCCAAAAACAAAGAAACTGACTTTATTTCCCCAAAGATTACTTTATTTCCAAACATCTTGTTAAAAAAATTTCTGTGGGTATAAGTAAGTTATATAAGATTTGAAGGGATTTATTTAGCTTTTTTTCCACATAGGTTAAAATATCTTTGAAAACTTAGACATTTGGTTTAAATTATGCAGCTCAGATATTAGGTTTGCAAAAGGCTTTAAAGACATAAACTGCTTTTTTGACTTTTGAAAATTGTTCAGTTTACCTACTTTGGAGCATGAGATTCTAGAGAGGTCCTGGAGACACGTGGAGTTAGCCATGCTCCCTAACTATGCTGGAAAAAGTCAGACCTTATCTACAGTTCTGTCTGATGTCCTAGGCTCCACACCTAATACATAATAAAAATTGCATACTTATCAGTTTTTTCACCAAAAATAATAGTTTCTAAGAGTTAACATTGTAACATATAATTGGGACTACTGGGTAAAAAGTTTTACATACAAGGTAGCAAAGTATAGAAGAAAAATAGAATGATGTTTTAGTGAGAGATTATAAAAAGGCATGGGAATATAGATTTTGTTAAAGGGAATGTAATTTTGTCTAGTTCAGAGGGTTTTAAAGATTGCCTTAACCTAAAAGAAGGGGACAAAACTGAATGTTTAAAATAAGTTGAAAAGGGTTTGTGAAGGGTTGATCTTGTAAAAAAGGTTCTGTGCCTATAAGCAAGTTGGCTAAGATTTGAAGGGGATTATTTACGTTTGTTTTCCCCGTAGGTTAAAACCTTAAAATAAAAGCATACTGATTTGGAGACAGAATCTGAGTCCATGTGGCCAAACAACAGGGTTTTCTTGGACAATTGACCTGTTTAACAAAAATTATAAAGAGTTATAAGAGGTTTATGAAAATCATACCTTATGGTCACACTATTTAAAACTGGTTACATTTACAAAATACTGTTACAAACCAGCATTAGCATTAAAGATGCACTAATGCAGACATAAAATTTGGTTTTCTCTTTTGAAAAAGACTTTTATTTAATATTAAAAGATAATGAAAGGTTTTTGGCTGTGCCTTTAGGTAAATGACAGGGAAAAAAGGAGGAAGAGAGAGAAGAGACAGATTCAGCTGGCATCATGCTGTCTTTATTGCGTCTTGTTTAGAAAGGTGATTCTCTCCTCTCTCAGTGACTATAGAGTTGTGCTTTTGAAAAATATCTGAGTTATCATTTTGGCTAAATGAGTGACTTGTGGTGACTTGAAATTCTATTTTTATATCAAGTGTCTTAAACCTTTGTTAGTTGACAAACTGCAAAATCAAACTATAAAGTATATCTTTTTCTGGCTTCATACCTTGCCTACACAGTCCCTGTACAGGGACCTGTGGTGAGTAGAGAATGTCACTTTCTGATAGGCCCAGGAGCCCCAAGTTATCTTGGGACCTCAAGAGGAGAAGAATTTACTCAATTTATAGGTATTTGAGGGTACAAACCCATGGCTGGGCTTGGCTTTAAAAGACGTCTTATGTGAGATTCCTTTTATAGAACAAGGTTCCATAAAAGTAACTTAAAAGAAAAGAAAAGAAAAGAAAACAAACAAACAAAAAAAACCTTATGTGAAAAACGATTATTCTTGCTGTGCTTTATACAAATAAGACAACTGTTAAGTTCTTTAACAGTTACAGGCTGCTAAGATGACCTTGCTGTACTTTGTACAAATAGCCAAGTATAATAAAGCAAATAGGTCTTACCATGATTTGTCTTTGGCAAAAATGGAAAATTGGATTGTCCCTGTCTGACAGCTCTGAAGAGAGCAGTGGCTTTCCCAGCATGGCTGTTGGGCTCTGAGAACAAACAGACTGCCTCCTCAAGTGGGACCCTGCCTTCCGTGTAGCCTAACGGGGAGACACTTCCCAGTAGGGGCCGACAGACACCACATATAGGTGAGTGCCCTGCTGGGACAAAGATTCCAGAGGAAGGATCAGGGAGCAATATTTGCTGTTCTGCAATATTTGCTGTTCTGCAACCTCCGCTGGTGATACCCAGGCAAACAGGGTCTGGAGTGGACCCCCAGCAAACTCCAACAGACCTGCAGCTGAGGGACCTGACTGTTAGAAGGAAAACTAACAAACATAAAGGAATAGCATCAACATCAACAAAAAGGAAATCTACACCAAACCTCATCTGTAAGTCACCAACATCAAAGACCAAAGGTAGATAAAACCACAAAGATGGGGAGAAACCAGAGAAGAAAAGCTGAAAATTCTAAAAACCAGAGCACCTCTTCTCCTCCAAAGGATCACAGCTCCTCACCAGCAGTGGAACAAAGCTGCACAGTAAATGACTTTGACGACTTGACAGAAGTAGGATTCAGAAGGTCAGTAATAACAAACTTCTCTGAGCTAAAGGAGCATGTTCAAATCCATTGCAAGGAAGCTAAAAATCTTGAAAAAAGGAGAGACAAATGGCTAACTAGAATAAACAATGTAGAGAAGACCTTAAATAACCTGATGGAGCTGAAAACCATGGCACGAGAACTTCATGATGCATGCACAAGATTCAATACCCAATCTGATCAAGTGGAGGAAAGGGCATCACTGATTGAAGATCAAACTAATGAAATGAGTGAGAAGAGAAGGTTAGAGAAAAAGGAGTAAAAAGAAACAAACAAAGTCTCCAAGAAATATGGGACTATGTGAAAAGACCAAATCTATGTTTGATAGGTGTACCTGAAAGTGATGGGGAGAATGGAACCAAGCTGGAAAACACTCTTCAGGATATTATCCAGGAGAAATTCCCCAACCTAGCAAGGCAGGCCAACTTTCAAATTCAGGAAATGCAAAGAACACCACAAAGATACTGCTTGAGATGAGCAACCCCAAGACACACAATTGTCAGATTCATCAAGGTTGAAATGAAGAAAAAAATGTTAAGGGCACCCAGAGAGAAAGGTCAGGTTACCCACAAAGGGAAGCCCATCAGACTAACAGCAGATCTCTTGGCACAAACTCTATAAGCCAGAAGAGAGTGGGGGCCAATATTCAACAATCTTAAAGGAAAGAATTTTTCCACCCAAAATTTCATATCCCCCCAAACTAAGCTTCATAAGTGAAGGAGAAATAAAATCCTTTACAGACAAGCAAATGGTGAGAGATTCTGTCATCACCAGGCCTGCCTTGCAAGAGCTCCTGAAGGAAACACTGAACATGGAAAGGAGCAACCTGTATCAGCCACAGCAAAAACATGCCTAATTGTAAAGACCATCGACGCTATGAAGAAACTGCATCAATTTTTAACGGGCAAAATAACCAACTAGCATCATAATGACAGGATCAAATTCACACATAACAATATTAAACTTAAATGTAAACGGGCTAAATGCCCCAATTAAAAGACACAGACTGGCAAATTGGATAAAGAGTCAAGACCCATCAGTGTGATGTATTCAGGAGACCCATCTCACATGCAGAGATACACATAGGCTCAATATAAAGGGATGGAGGAAGATCTACCAAGCAAAAGAAATGTGAAAAAAAAGCAGGGATTGCAAGTTGAGTCTCTGATAAAACAGACTTTAAACCAACAAAGATCAAAAGAGACAAAGAAGGCCATTACATAATGATAAATGGATCAATTCATCAAGAAGAGCTAACTATCATAAATATATATGCACCCAATATAGGAACACCCAGATTCATAAAGCAAGTCCTTAGAGACCTACAAAGAGACTTAGACTCCCACACAATAATAATGGGAGACTTTAACACCCCACTGTAAAAATCAGACAGATCAACGAGACAGAAGGTTAACAAGGATATCCAGGACTTGAACTCAGCTCTGCACTAAGCAGACCTAATAGACATCTAAAGAACTCTCCACCCCAAATCAACAGAATATACATTCTTCTCAGCACCACATCGCACTTATTGTAAAATTTACCACATAATTGGAAGTAAAACACTCCTCAGCAAATGTAAAAGAACAGAAATCACAACAAACTGTCTCTCAGACCACAGTGCAATCAAATTAGAACTCAAGATTAAGAAACTCACTCAAAACAGCACAACTATATAGAAACTGAACAACCTGCTCCTGAATGACTACTGGTTAAATAACGAAATGAAGGCAGAAATACAGATGTTCTTTGAAACCAATGAGAACAAAGACACAATGTACCACAATCTCTGGGACACATTTAAAACAGTGTGTAGAGGGAAATTTATGGCATTAAATGTCCACAAGAAAAAGAGAGAAAGATCTAAAATTGACATCCAAACACCACAGTTAAAAGAACTAGAGAAGCAAGAGCAAACAAATTCAAAAGCTAGCTGAAGGCAAGAAATAACTAAGATCAGAGCAGAACTGAAAGAGATAGAGACACAAAAAGACCCTTCAAAAAATCAGTGAATCCAGGAGCTGGTTTTTCGAAAAGATCAACAAAATTGACAGACCACTAGCAAGATTAATAAAGAAGAAAAAAAAAAGAATCAAATAGACACAATAAAAAATGATAAAGGGGATATCACCACCAATCCATCAGAGAATACTATGCAAGCTACCATCAGAGAATACTATAAACACCTCTATGCAAATAAACTAGAAAATCTAGAAGAAATGGATAAATTCCTGGGCATACCCTCCCAAGACTAAACCAGGAAGAAGTTGAATCTCTGAATAGACCAATAACAGGCTCTGAAATTGAGGCAATAATTAATAGCCTATCAACTAAAGTAAGTCCAGGACCTGATGGATTCATAACCAAATTCTATCAGAGGTACAAAGAGGAACTGGTGCCATTCCTTCTAAAACTATTCCAATCAATAGAAAAAGGGGGAATCCTCCATAACTCATTTTATGAGGCCAGCATCATCATGATACCAAAGCCTGACAGAGACATAACAAAAAAAGAGAATTTTAGATCAACAACCCTGATGAACATCGATGCAAAAATCCTCTATAAAATACTGGCAAACTGAATATAGCAGCACATCAAAAAGCTTATCCACCATGATCAAGTGGGCTTCATCCCTGGGATGCAAGGCTGGTTCAACATATGCAAATCAGTAAACATAATCCATCACATAAACAGAACAAATGACAAAAACCACATGATTATCTGAATAGATGCAGAAAAGGCCTTCAACAAAATTCAGCAGTCCTTCATGCTAAAAGCTCTCAATAACCTAGGTACTGATGGAACATATCTCAAAATAATAAGAGCTATTTGTGACAAATCCACAGCCAATATCATACTGAATGGGCAAAAACAGAAGCATTCCCTTTGAAAACAGGCACAAGACAAGGATGCCCTCTCTCACCATTTCTATTCAACATAGTGTTGAAAATTCTGGTCAGGGCAATCAGGCAAGAGAAAGAAAAAGGGTATTCGATTAGGAAAAGAGGAAGTCAAATTGTCCCTGTTTGCAGATGACATGATTGTATATTTAGAAAACCCCATCGTCTCAGCCCAAAATCTCCTTAAGCTGATAAGCAACTTCAGCAAAGTCTCAGGATACAAAATCAATGTGCAAAAATCACAAGCATTCCTATACGCCAATAACAGAAAAACAGAGAGCCAAATCATGAGTGAACTCCCATTCACAATTGCTACAAAGAGAATAAAATACCTAGGAATCCAACTTACAAGGGATGTGAAGGACCTCTTCAAGAGACCTACAAACCACGGCTCAACTAAATAAAAGGGGACACAAACAAATGGATGAACATTCCATGCACATGGAGAGGAAAAATCAATATAGTGAAAATGGCCATACTGCCCAAGGTAATTTATAGATTCAATGCCATCCCCATCAAGCTACCAACGACTTTCTTCACAGAATTGGAAAAAACTACTTTAAAGTTCATCTAGAGCCAAAAAAGATCCTGCATTGCCAAGACAATCCTAAGCAAAAAGAACAAAGCCGGAGGCATCACACTACATGACTTCAAACTATACTACAAGGCTACAGTAACCAAAACAGCATGGTACTGGTACCAAAACAGATATATAGACCAATGGAAAAGAACAGAGCCCTCAGAAATAATACCACACATCTACAGTCATCTGATCTTTGACAAACCTGAGAAAAACAAGAAATGGGGAAAGGATTCCCTATTTAATAAATGGTGCTGGGAAAACTGGCTAGCCATATGTAGAACGCTGAAACTGTATCCATTCCTTATGCCTTATACAAAAATTAATCCAGATGGATTAAATACGTAAATGTTAGACCTAAAACCATAAAAACCCTAGAAGAAAACCTAGCCAATACCATTCAGGACATAGGCATGGTCAAGGACTTCATGACTAAAACACCAAAAACAATGGCAACAAAAGCCAAAATAAACAAAATGGGATCTAATTAAGCTAAAGAACTTCTGCACAGCAAAAGAAACTACCATCAGCGTGAACAGGCAATCTACAGAATGGGAGAAAAGTTTTGCAATCTACCCATCTGACAAAGGGTTAATATCCAGAACCTATAAAGAACTCAAACAAGTTTACAAGAGAAAAACAACCCCATCAAAAAGTGGGCAAATGATATGAAAGACGCTTCTCAAAAGAAGACATTTATACAGCCAACAGACACATGAAAAAATGCTCATCATCACTGGCCATCAGAGAAATGCAAATCAAAACCACAATGAGATACCATCTCATGCCAATTAGAATGGTGATCATTAAAAAGTCAGGAAACAACACATGCTGGCGAGGATGTGGAGAAATAGGAACACTTTTACTCTGTTGGTGGGAGTGTAAACTAGTTCAACCATTGTGGAAAACAGTGTGGTGATTCCTCAAGGATCTAGAACTAGAAATACCATTTGACCCAGCCATCCCATTATTGGGTATATATCCAAAGGATTGTAAATCATGCTGCTATAAAGACACATGCACACTTATGTTTATTGTGGCACAATAGCAAAGACTTGGAACCAATTCAGATGTCCATCAATGACAGTCTGGATTAAGAAAATGTGGCACATGTACACCATGGCATACTATGCAGCCATAAAAAAGGATGAGTTCATGTCCTTTGTAGGGACATGGATGCAGCTGGAAACCATCATTCTCAGCAAACTTTCACAAGAACAGAAAACCAAACACCACATGTTCTCACTTACAGGTGAGAATTGAACAATGAGATCACTTGGACTCAGGGCAGGGAACATCACACACCGGGGCCTGTTGTGGGGTGAGAGGAGGGGGGAGGGATAGCAGTAGGAGGAATACCTAATGTAAATGACGAATTGATGGGTGCAGCAAACCAACATGGCACATGTATACCTATGTATCAAACCCGCACGTTGTGCAGTTGTACCCTATAACTTAAAGTATAATAAAAAATAAATTTTAAAAATGGAAAATTGGAGAGAAAAAAAGTTATACTTCAAGAACTATGGCACACCTGTTGTTAGATTCTAGTCTCATCAGTTGCTTTTGACGGTTTTTTTTCTGACATTTAAGCTAATTCTTCTTATTCCAGTGAACGAACCAGTGATCTCTGGCTGCTGCTCAGAAGAAACACAAGGGGTGGGTAATATATTCTAATTCTGTGCACTTTTTGGAATCAGCTAGCAACCCCATAGCAGCCTGTTTCCAACAATTGTCCAGTTCATGGAAAACCTTCTTGTTTAGTTTACTTGGGATAATTTTGCTTATTTTGCTTTGCTGTCATGGAATATATTGCTATTGTATTCTTTCTGTAGGAATGTAGGATAAGCCTACCGAATGTTTTCTTAAACTGAACATCTATTAATCTTCCAGATGTCACCTTTTGTCAGAACTCAGAGTTGTGAATGGTCCTTACCATGCTAGCACTTTCTGGCTGAGCTCCTCTCTACCCTGATTACAAAAGACCCGAATACTTAGGCAAGAATGTCATTGCCCCTATTCAGCATGAAGAAGTTACAGAAGATGGATCTTCATACATCTGCAATCCTTAGGATTAAGGGTTCCCTTGTAAAAGGGAGGCAGGAAATGTCAGAGTTATTTGAACTAGAGCAACTCCATCTTGAATAGGAGTTGGGTAAAATAAGGCTGAGACTTACTGGGCTGCATTCCCAGGAGGTTAGACATTCTAAGCCACAGGATGAGATAGGAGGTCAGCAGAAGACATCGGTCATAAATACCTTGCGAATAAAACAGCTTGCAGTAAAGAAGGCAGCCAAAACTCACTAAAACCAAGATGGCGATGAGAGTGACCTCTGGGTGTCCTCACAGCTCACTATAGGCTAATTATAATATATTAGCAAGCTACAATACACTCCCACTACCATGACAGTTTACAGATGCCATAGCAACTTTCAGAAGTTACCCTATATGGTCTAAAAGGGTTAGGAACTCTCAGTTCTGAGAGTTGCCCACCCTTTTCCTGGGAAATTCATGAATAATCAATCTCTTGTTTAGCGTATAATCAAGAAGTAACAGTGTCCTCAGTTGAGTAACTCAAGCCATTGTTCTGCCTATGGAGTAGCCACTCCTTTATTCCTTTCACTTTCTTATTAAAATTGCTTTCACTTTGCTCTATGGACTCACCTTGAATTCTTTCTTGTGAGAGATCCAAGAACCCTCTCTTGGGGTCTGGATATGGACCCCTTTCTGGTACCAAAATGAGATGATAATAGGATCTTTCTTCGATAGTGTATTGGCATGATAGATTACATTGATTGATTTTTTTGGCATGATAGATTATATTGACTGATTTTTTAATGTTGAACCATATCAAAAATTTATTTGTACATATTGTTGGATTTGGTTTGCTAATATTTTGCTAAGGTTGTTTGCTTCAATATTGATGGGAGAAATTGGTCTGTAACTGTTCTTTTCTTGTAATACCTTATCTGATTTTGGTAAGGAGAAGGCTGGCCTCATTGGCTCTGTTAGGAAGTGTTCCCTCTGCTACAGTTTCTTTTTGGAAGAGACTCTGAAGAATTGATATCATTTCTTTTAAAAATATTTAGTAGAATTTACCACTGAAACTATTTAGGCTAGGTACTTTATCTTATGAAAGGTTGTTAATAATATGTTTACATTATTTAACAGTTACAGGCTATTAAGAGGACCTATTTCTCTTTGGGCAAATTGTAGTGCTTTGGATCATTTAAGGAATTTTGTCCATTTCATTTAGTTATCAAATTTGTGGGCATATATTAGCTAGAAGTAAAGTTTTTACTTTCTTTTTGTTATTCATAATATCAGTAATAATGACCCAACTTTCATTTCTAATATTATTAATGTGACTCTTTCAAATTTTCCTTTGTTATGTCTAGAGGTTTACCGATTTTATTACTCTTTGGAAAGAATCAGCTTTTAGTTTTGTTGATTCTCTTTATTGGTTTTCAGTTTCAATTTCATTGATTTATGCTTAATTTATACTATTTCTCCATCTTGCTTTAGGGTTATATTGCTTTTTCTTCTCCAGACTGTAAAGGAAGAAGCTGAGAAATATGGTTTTAGATCTTTCCATTTTTCTAACACATGCATTCCATGCTATAAATTTTTCTCTAATCATTATTTCTTCTATTCCATAAGTTTTGATAGAAAGCACTTATTTTTTTGTTTAAAATATGTTTTAATTTTTCTCAGGACTTCTTTGACCAATGTGTTATTATAAGTATGCTGTTTTTCTCCAAAATTTGGGAATTTTCTGGCTTGCTTTCTGTTATTCATTTCCACTTTAATTCCATTGTGGTCTAAGAATATGCTTTATATAATTTATCTTCTTTTAAAATTTGTAATGTTTGTTGAGTTTCCCAGATTGTGGTTTTTCTTGTGAATATTCCATTTGAACTTGAGAACAACGTATACCCTACCGTTGTTGAATTTAGTGCCTATAGATGTCAATTAGATAAAATCGATGCCGGAGCTCTTCAGGTCAACAATAACCTTACTCATATTATGTCTGTCTGATCTATCAATTACTAAAATAGAAGTATTGGCAGTCTTCCACTATAATTGTGGGCTTCTCTATTTTTCTTGCAGTTATATCAATTTTTGCCTCACGTATTTTGATACTCTTGTTAGCTACATACTCCTTAAGGATTGCTATGACTGCTTGGAGAAATAATCCCTTTATCAGTTTAAAGGGTTCCTCTTTTTCCTGATAATTTTCATTGCTCTAAAGAGTGCTTTGTTTGAAATTAAATAGGTAAGACAAATTTCTTTGACTAGCGTTAGGAAGGCATATCTTTCTTCATTCTTTCACTTTTAATCTAGCTGAGTCTTTATATTTAATACTAATTTCTTGTAAACAACATACCCACTTTTTAAATTTCTGTCTTTTAATTGGTATATTTAGATCATTTACAAAGTGATTATTGATTATATTTTAATAAATAGTTCAAGTAAGTTGCCCCATATATTTCATGGGACATACATATACCAAAATATCACACAATATTATCCAAAATTAAAATTTAATTCAGCTCCTTGTATTTTTAATAGACTTATTAGAATAGCTTGTTTGTAACTGTTTTCTATTTGTTACACTTATTTTTTGCTTCTTTTACTTCCTCATTTTTTTTTTTTTTTTGGCTTTCTCTGGCTTTAATTGAGCATTTTATATTCTACCGTATCTCCTCTCAGTGTATCAGTTATACTCTTAGAAAATATTGGTGATTTCCTTAGAGTTTGCAAAAGTTACATCTTTAGAAATTTTCCCATAGTTCTTGGATGTTCTGCTCTGCTTTTTCATTGTTCAATGTTTTTTCTCTTGAAATTCAGTTTGAAAAATGTCTATTGACATATCTTCAAGCTCACTTATTTATTTCTTCCTCCTATGCAGTACACTGAGTAAATTAAAGTCATTCTTCATTTCCGTTACAGTGTTTTTGATTTCTTGACTTTTTTGGTTTTTTTCTTACTGTTACTATATTTTTGTTTCTATTAACCACCTCTTCTTGCGTATTTTCTACTTTTTTGCATTATAATTGACATATTAGTTGTGATTAAATCTAAGTCTGATCATTCCAAAATTTGTGGCATATTTTAGTCTTCTTCTGATGCTTGCTTTGTCTCTTCAGTTTGAGTTTCTTCTTGTCTCTTATTATGCCTGTAATTTCTTTGTTGAAATCTTACTACACTGTCTCAAGTATTAGAAATTGTGATAAAAAGGATTCTAGTGTGAGATTTTACACTAGTCTGGTTAGGAAGTAGGCTGTGTTTAAGGTTTGCTGTAGCTGTAGGTGAGAGATGCTTCAAATTTCTCTGGTGCCCTTGTCTTCCTTGTTGTTTCTGGGCTTTGCTAACATTTCCTCCATAGACAGAGTCCATGTCTTACAGTTCTTTGAGTCAAGTTGTGAAGGAAGGGAAGTGTCTACAATCTTAAGATTAAATCTTTTAGTGGGCATTTGTTCCTGGTCTGTCATTAACTGTTGTTTCTTAACCCTCATTCTTATATTTAAGACAGGAAGACTAGAAGGGGCTGAAGTCAGGGAAATGACCTTCCCCAAGTGGTATTAGGCTCTGGCGTAGTCTGGCAGGTAGATCTTCATTATCTAGAAGGCTATGGGAGTTCATACATTTTATAATGATTACTTTCCCCTCCCTCATCCACAGCCCTGACGAGATCTTGTGCAAAGTTTTACCATAATAACCCAATGAGGTCCTGCAGATAAAGTCTATGAAAATGTGTGCTTCCCCTAAAATTGTGAGCCTCTTATTCTCACAACAGTCCACATGCAGCTTCTAGCAATTTGTCAAAATTACTGTTCATGTGTTCCCACCTGTTTGTGACTCCAGTGGGTTTGTTTCAGGTAAGCAGATTTTGGCTCTAACCCGGGACCTCTGGATTCATATACCTTTCCAGATTCTGAGATAGCAGTATACCCAGATTCTCTGATGGGTTCAAAAACAGTTATTAATTTTCAGGGTTTTTTTGTTCGTCTTTTATTTTTTTACCTGTTGAAAAAGTAGCAACTTCTAGGTCTTTACAGGTCAGAGCAGGATTCTGAAACCCTGCCTTAATCACCTTTACACACGACAATGAAGGGTGATCCTCTTTTTGAGATAGCAGACAGAAGAAGAACCTGTAGATACATAGTTCCACTATAATGAAGGAAAAAAATAGTGTGAAGTCATGTAGTATCTTTATGCCACTGTAAAGGAATACCTGAAGCTGGGTAAGTTTTAAAGATAAAAGGTTTATTTGGCTCACAGTTCTGCAGACTGTATAAGAAGCATGGTGCCAACATCTGCTTCTGGTGAGGGCTTTAGGCTGCTGTTATTCATGGTAGAAGGCAAAGGTGAGCTGGTGTGTGCAGATATCACATGGCTTGACAGGAAGCAGGAGAGCAAGGTGGGAGATGCCAGGCTCTTTTTAACAATCAACCCTCTCACGAACTAATGGAGGGAGAACTCACTCACACCCCTCCCCTAGGTCATTAATCTATTTATGAAGGATCTGACCCCATGACCCAAACACCTCCCACCAGACCCCGCCTCCAACAACAGGGATCAAATTTCAACGTGAGATTTGGAGAGGACAAATATCCAAATGATTTGGGAAGCCTGTTTTTCTTTGTAAATACATTTATATTTAGTTGTGTTTTTATTGTTTTTGCTATTTTTAATCTTTCGCCATCAGATAAAGTCCAGCCTTTCTTTAGCCCTGTTTTGCTTCTTTCTTTCATGAAGTTCCAGCAGAAAGTGAAGTACCAGTATCGATAAAAGAAGAGAGAGGTAAGTGAATGTGAGTTGGAAGTGGACTTTGAGGTCATGCAGTCAAATTCCCCCTTTTTATGAAGAAAGGCACTGGGACTGAGAAAGAGAGCGAGATTTGTGTAAGGGGATCTGACTTCTCAGTGAAAAAGTTGGGAGTATTGAGCCCAAGTTTTCTGAATCTCTCTCTATTCTTGGTGATAAGAGAATAGCTCCAAGGGAACAGTTAATTTATTAAATGATATCACATAACCAATGGTAATATACAGAATTCTTTTGTTTTTGTGGTTCCTAAGGGATCACCTCCTTTTAATTGAATATTACACCTTCTTATTAATAGAGTGTTGAAAATATATGAGTAGACATTTGGACTCTGCAGAACTGTCTCCATGACAGTCAGTAGTAATGTAGGTCACATTTTGATCCAAACATTAATTGACAGTGTCCTTTAATGTGCATTTTGGGGCTCAGGTAGTAGCAGTGAGGAAAACTCATTATAAGCCCAGGAGGAGACAGTGTGCAGCTCTGTGACATGCCATCTGATGTTCGAAAAGGGTTCTCACTGAATCCAGGAAGCTTTGCCTGAGGATAAAACCATGCGTATGTAGGGGGAAGGCTGCAGTGGCCCATGGAAGTGCCCTCAGGCAGTGGGGTCCCTGTCACCTGCAGTATCACCCAGGCTTTGAAAAGCACTTCTTTCTCCTTTCTTTTAGGATCTAAACCTTTCGCTCTCACTTTGTCCACCACGGAAAACTGACGAGCATTATTCTCATGTCTCAGCTTTTAAAAGTGCTTCCTGTTTGACAGATTTCCTTGTTCCCAGCTTAGTGTATAGAAATGTTACTCCTTGAAAGTCTGCATCAATAAAAATCATTTAAATTTCTTTCTCCAGTTTCTGTGTCAGTTGTAAGTCTACCAGCAATGTCCTAGCTAGTAGATAAATAGTAATTACTGTATTTTACTTTCCAAAGGACCACTCAAATTTCAATGAAACCAACTGGACATTTGTTTTTGAAATTGAAGAAAATGACTAACGTGATTTTTAAAGTCATTTTAAGAAGTAGACTGGGAGTTAAGACTTAAAGTTCTAATGCTGCCTCACTGTTAATTCTTGGGCAGTAGATAAACCATTTGAACAGCAGTGCATGATAAAAGCAAACAGATGCCTATACAAAAGTATTTTAATGGACTACTGTGAGGTTTAATTTTTTTAATTGTTTTTATGCTCATTTAATTAAACTAATTTTCTTGAGCACTCGCTATTATGGTTTGGGTTCTCCCAGAAGCTTATTTGAGAGGTTGTTTCAAGAAACATTGGTAGAAAATTGGTGAAGTGAGACAAGGAAGAGGGAGAAGCCAATAAGGAATTCATCATTAAGCCAGTTACCCATCTGGAGATTCAGAGTTCTCCTATCTAAAGGCATGAAAGTGAGGGTATTTATCCAGTGACTTCCTCCACGTTGAGGGCTGTTAATTCTAGGGCACTTGTGGCTTGGCTGTAACTAAGTTGCTATACCCCTATAGTCAGCAAAAAGCCTTCAGCCACAGAGGCCACTGATGCCCTAGGATGACGGCCCTTAAAGTGCAGATCCAAAACCAGAAGCATCAGCAGCACCTGGAAACTTGTTAAAAATGCAAATTTCCCCTCTGCTCCCTTCCTTAAGAGCTACCTCTCATCACAGTGTATTTTCTGTTTTGATTGTGACAGGTTGCTCTCCACATCTGCTGCACAGCTCTCTTTTTGGGGTGACTTTTTACCATTTCATAGTGTGAAGACTGTTTCCTGAATTCTAGAAATTCTGCTTTCTAGGCATACTCTCTTATTTGCTGAGAAAACATCCTACAGTAGGTTGCTGGGAAAATACATATGGGAAGTCAAGTTATTTTAGTCTTTGCGTATCTGAAACTTATTTGCATATCTGAAAAAAGTTTATTCAAACATCACCCTTTGTCTTCCTCCATTTGTGTTGCTATAACGAAATATCTTACAGCAGGCAATTTATAAAGAGCAGAAACTTATTTATTACAGTTCCGGAGGCTGGGAAGTCTAAGATCAAAGAACCAGCATTAGTGTCTGGTGAGGACTGCACTTGCTCCCAAGATGGAAGTTTGTTGCTGTGGCCTCACCTTGCAGAAGCATGGAAGAGAAGGAGCCCGCTCTCTCTAGGCCTTTTATAAGGGTGCTAATCTCATTCCCAGGGACTGAGCTTCCACGTCTTAATTTCCTCCCACAGGTCACACCTCTTCATACCATCACACAGAGGATTGTATTTTATGGTAAATGTTGGAGGGGACACAATTATTCAAACTATAGCATCCTTGTTTTACTGTTTGAGTATCTAATCTTTGGGAAAAACTTTTTTTCTAAAAAGTGTAAAGATAGTTTTTGACGTTCCCAAAGCAGATATCACCACTTGAGGAATTTAGAGCCACCTAGTTCCAAATATGTCTAGCAAAGCTATTTTCCCTGACCCCTCTAGAATTTTGGGAAATTGTCTTCATGCCCTGCGTCCTGAAATTTATCAATTGTTGAACTTTGTCCTTAAGATTTTAAATCTAAAGTCTTGTACCCTTTATTTCTGGAGTTTATGGTTTTTAGTAAGGGAAATGTCCTTTTTTTTTTTTTTTTTTTTTTGATAACTATCTCTTCATTTTCTGAAATTCCATTAGTCAGATGTTGCACCACCTTGAGAGGTGACAACATGCTAGCAGCCCTTGCTCTTGGCACCTCCTCAGCCTCTGCATCCACTCTGGTGGGGTTGAGGAGCCCTTCAGCCCACCACGGCACTGTGGGAGCCCCTCTCTGGGCTGGTCGAGGCTGGAGCTGGCTCCCTCGGGTTGTGGAGAGGTGTGGAGGGAGCGGCACGGGTGGGAACCAGGGCTGCCCACGGCCCTCCTGGGTCAGCGTGAGTTCTCAGTGGGTGTGGGCTCAGCGGACCTGCACTCAGAGTGGCTGGTCAACTCTGCCGCTGGCCCAGGGCAGTGAGGGGCTTAGCACCCAGGCCAGTAGCTGTGGAGGGTGCGCCAGTCCCCAGCAGTGCCAACCCACCACTGCTGCATTCGAATTCTCCCCACACTTAAGCTGTCTCCCCGTGCCTAAGCTGCCTGCCCGTGGGGGCAGGGCTCAGGACCTGCAGCCAGCCATGCCCCAATCTCCCCCATGCTGCCGGGGGCTCCTGCACAGCCCGAGCCTCCCCAACAAGTGCTGCCCACTGCACCGGGGTGCCCAGTCCCATCGACTGCCCAAGGACTGAGGAGTGTAGGTGCATGGCAGGGGACTTGTGGGCAGCTTTGCCTGCAGCCCCAGTGAGGGATCCACTAGGTGAAGCTACCTGGACTCCTGGGTCTAGTGGGGACTTGGAGAACCTTTATGTCTAGCTAAGGGATTGTAAACACACCAATCAGCACTCTGTGTCTAGCTCAGGGTTTGTAAATACACCAATCAGTATTCTGTATCTAGCTCAAGGTTTGTAAAAACACCAATCAGTACTCTGTATCTAGCTAACCTAGTGGGGACTTGGATAACTTTTCTGTCTAGCACTCTGTGTCTAGCTAAAGGATTGTAAATGCAGCAATCTGCACTCTGTATCTAGCTCAAGGATTGTAAATGCACCAATCAGCACCCTGTGTCTAGCTCAAGGTTTGTAAATACACCCATCAGTACTCTGTATCTAGCTAATCTAGTGGGGACTTGGAGAATCTTTATGTCTAGTTAAAGGATTGTAAATGCACCAATCAGCACTCTGTGTCTAGCTCAGGAATTGTAAACGCACCAATCAGTACACTGTCAAAATGGACCAATCACCTCTCTATAAAATGGACCAATCAGCTCTCGCAAAATGGACCCATCAACAGGATGTGGGTGGGGCCAGATAAGGGAATAAAAGTAGGCTGCCCTAGCCAGACAGCAGCAACCGGCAGGGGTCCACTTCCACATGGTGAGTGCTTTGTTCTTTCACTCTTTGCAATAAATTTTGCTGTAGCTCACTCTTCAGGTCCAGGTTGCCTTTATGAGGTGTACATGCCGGCTGTAACACTCACCACGAAGGTCTGCAGCTTCACTCCTGAAGCTGGCAAGACTACGAACCCACTGGGAAGAACAAACAGCTGCAGAGGCGGCACCTTTAAGAACTGTAACACTCACGGCGAAGGTCTGCAGCTTCACTCTTGAAGTCAGTGAGACTACGAACTCACCAGAAGGAGGAAACTGCGGACACACCATCTCTAAGAACTATAACACTCACTCACCGCGAGGGTCCATGGCTTCATTCTTAAAGTCAGCGAGACCAAGAACCCACCAATTCCGGCCACAACCTCAATTACTTTCTAATTTATTATCTTTTCTCTTGTATTTCAAATTTTGTTTTATTTTTGTTTCTACTGATCATAAAATAAATAAGCACTACAAAGCTACTTGGAAGCTTTCAGTATGTGGATCTTTTTATAGGATGATTGTTTTAGGTGGAATAATGGTTCTTTAAACATGTGCACATCTTAATGCCTGGAACCTACTAATATAGTACATGGAAAAAGGGACTCAAGTGTTTGGAGATAGGAGATTATTCTGAATTTTCCAGATGAACCTGATAGAATCATCAGGATCCCTGTAAGAGAGAGGCGGAAGGTCAGAGAGAAGGTGCTATGGCTGGCTTTGAAGATCAAGGAAGGGGCCACGAGCTCAGGAATGCTGGTGTCTGCCAGAAGCTGGAAAAGGGGAGAAAGATTCTCCCATAGATCTCCAGAAAGAATGCAGCTCTAGACATTTTAAACTTCTAACTTCTAGAACTGTAAGAGTTCATCTGTATTCTTTGAAGTCACTAAACGCATAGTAACTGAATACTGAAACCCTAGGAAACCAATACAATGAGGCAGAAGCCCTGTAGCGAACTGCCTTTTACCCTGGGATCCCACACCACAGGATGTAGAAGTGGATGTCAGTTTCTTCAGAATGCACACACTCTTAAGACAGCAATTATTCACTATGACTTTTAGTTTTCTCAGTTGTAAACGGGAACAATAATATTTACCATAATGATTTCACCAAATTTTTGAAGAAATCAGGTGAAATAAATGATCTGAAGTTTCTAGCACCATAAAGTGTTCCCATCTCAAAATACTTCATATATAGGACCATAAAGTGCTGTAAAAGGTACTATTTGAAAAGGGTATAATGTGTACACATAGCACTTATGAGGCCATGGGCATCTCAAGAAAATATTTTTAAAATTCTGATGTGTCAAAGCAGGTATAACTTTATTTAAATTAACTCAACAAAGGGAAAATGAGAAAAAACTATTGCTAAATAGTTAAAGGGAAATGTCAAGGTGTGTCCTATATTTTCTGAGTAAGTGAACATTTAGATTATTCTAAGTAATTTTTTTATTATGGTATAATTTTAGCCCAATACAGAGTCTCACACCTGTAATCCCATTGTTTTGGAGACGGAGGCAGCAAGATCACTTGAGCTCAGGAGTCTGAGATCAGCCTGGACAACATAGCAAAACCCTGTATCTACAAAAAAATGAAAATATTAGCCATGCATGGTGGTGCATGTCTGTAGTCCCAGATACTCAGGAGGCTGAGGCAGGTGGATCACTTGAGCCCAAGAGTTTGAGGCTGCAGTGAGCTATGATCTTATCACTGCACTCTAGCTTAAGTGACAGAGTGAGACCCCAACTCTTTAACAAAATGAGAAGAATAATTTCAAATAGATAAAAAATGTGTTACAGTAGCAGAATGGACTCTCCTATATCCTTTGACCAGATCCTCTGGCTGGTTACAGTTTGTCCAATTGACTTTATCTTCTTTTTCTACCTCATCCTCTGAGTCTGTGTACACATTTGTCTGATACATACATACAATATTCAGTATATTTATATATTATAAAGATGGTGATAGTGTTACCTTCATATAATTTTATTTTTTGTGACTTAGGTAGATCCTGACTTTATTTTTCCTTATTACCTTGTAAAGCTGAGCAATACATGGTTCTTACATGAACTCTAGGATGAATAATGATTTCTGGGTTCAGGATCTTCCTCACACCCATCAGAATTTCAATTTTACCTGCTACATCGTCTAAGTATAGTGCACCACAGGGAAACATTGCCAGAACAATTGAATCACAGTATCGTTATTTCTAGGAGCTATGACTAGTAACACTTTTCCTGTTTTATTTTTCTTTGCCCTAGCAATTGAAAAAACATTCCGGTTTCTAATATAAAATAATATATGAAAAACAATGCATAATGTTTCCTTCAATCCAACAAATACACAGAAAAACAATCTATAATGAATATAGGAAAAACATAGAAGCCAGAGGAAAATATGAGGGTGAGAAAAATCTTTTGAGAAGCTTTGGATTATTATCTGTAAGTGGGGAAGGTGACTCTTTTCTTCTTATTAGAACTCCCCCCAATGTTTTGTGTGTTACTATTATCTCTACTAGGAAGGGTTAAATCTGTATTTGTAAAGGTATTTCTCGCAGGGAGGTACAATTTTTTCATGCTTCATGTCCCCGTTACAGCAGGTGGCACTATTAGGAAGAGGCTAGGAGCATGCGTCAGGGTGTAACTGGTGCCCTCACGGCTGTGCAAAGCCACAAGGCATCTCATGCTTCATGCTCAGAGGGTTGAGAGCACAATCAGTCCTCTAGCAAAAAGAAGTCCAGAGTTGATGGCATTGCTCAACTGAGAACGTCCCTAACTTTTCAAGGCACTTTATGTCCATTCAAAGATGTTAATAAAATTTAATGGTCTTTACAGGCTACTTTTCAAATAACAGAAGCTTTAATTTGTTCTTTAACTGAAGTGCTACTACTTAGTAAATTTTGAGAGGAACCGTAGGTTTATAGAGATATTTAAACAGTGTATTTGGAGGTGCCCGAAATGCATATTAAAACTTTTAGAAAGTTTTAAGACTTCTAAAAGTAGATTTAACGCACAAAACCACCAGATCCTAGGAATTAAATATCTTTTTTCTAGACATGATCATCTCCAAAGTATGTTTGCACAGATGATGCATTGAAGTATAGTTAAAAATATAACAATATTGATTTTTATATTTATGATTACCCTAGCCTTTTATTTATTATTCCTAATTTTTTTATTTTGAAAAGTTTAAAACACACAATGCAAAAATTATTAAGTATAACTAAAAGAAACAACCATATATCTTTACTTAGATTTACAAATTAGTGACATCTTGCTACATTTACCTCATCTCTAGATACGTAATTTTAAAAATTACTGCTGTTGAACTGTTTAAGAGTTGCCAGCATCAGAGTAACAAAAGCCTGAAGATTTAACTGCACATCTCTAAAGAATAAGGTTATTTTTCTCTACAATCACAATATAAGGGTTATGTTCAGGAAACTGACATTGATATACTACTAATACCCAATATACAGTGCTAATTGTCACAATCAAGTGTTTTCTATTTGTTTCTTTTGTATAATGCATTAATCAAAAATCATGTGTGGCATTTATATGTCTTGTCTGAATTGCTTATCATAGCCATCCTTGTCAGCGTGAAATGATACCTAATTGTGATTTGTTTGCATTTCTGTAATGACTACGTTGAGCATTTTTCCTGTCCTTATTAGCCATTTATATATATCTTCTGGAAATAGGTCTGTTGAAATCTTTTGTCCATTTTTAAATTGGGTTATTTGTCTTTTTAATGGTTAAGTGTGTCCATCATACATTCTAGACATTAGACTTTTATCAGATATGTGATTTTTTAAATATTGTATTACATTTATTTGGGTTGTCTGTTAATTTCTTAATAATGTCTTTTGTAGCACAGAAGTTTCCATTTTTATGAAGTAAATTTATGTATTTTTCTTTTGTTTCTTGTGCTTTTGGTGTCATATCTAAGAAACTATTTTCTAATTTCAGATCCTGAAGAGTTATACTTGTTTTCTTCTAAGAGTTTTTTAGTTTTAGCATTTATATTTAGGTATTCATTTTAAGGGTCTTTTTTTTTTTGCACATTTTGTGAATTACTAGTGTAACTTAATTGTTTTTTCTATTTTTCATAAAGACATCTAGTTTCCACACTTCATTGGTTGAAAAGATTATTCTTTCTCTCTTAAATTTCCTTAACTCCCTTATCAAAATAAATTGACTGTAATTCTAAGTGCTTTGGTTGTTATTGTTGTTTTTAATTTGGCCTCTAAATTATATTCCATTGATCTTTATAACTATCTTTAAGCCATTACCACACTGTCTTGATTACTGTAGCTTTGGAGTAAGTTTGAAGTCAGAAAATGTGAGTTCTCCAATTTTGTTTTCCTTCTTACTAAATTGTTTTGAGCATTATGAGTCATTTGCATTTCCATATGGATTTTTAAATCAGCTTATCAATTTCTGGGAAAAAGGAGGCTGAGATTTTAAAAGAGCTCTCTAATCGATTTGGAGTAGGTGGGTATTGCTATTTAAACAATACTGAGTCTTCAAATTTATGAACGAGTAATGTCATTCCATTTGCTTAGGTCTCCTTTAGTTATTCTCAATGAAGTTATTTTTGTTTCCAGTTTGCAAGTTTCTCTTATTAAATTTATTCTCAAGCATTTTATTTTTGATACTATTGTAATGAAAATTGCTTTCTTTATTTCATTTTCAGAGTGTTCATTGCTAGAATGTAAAAATAGAATTAATTGTGTGCATAATGCTGAAATCACTTATTAGCTTTCTAAATACCGTTTTTGAAAGATTCCATAAGATTTCCAATATACAAAATTATGTCATATACAACTAGAGCTAGCTTCACTTTTTCCTTTATGATCTGGATACCTTTCATTTCCTGTGATTACGTTAGGATAAATATTTTGGGCAGGCAAACCACATAGATGATGAATTGCTGTTCTCAGTGTGTCTCAATAGGATAAATCATGTCAGTTGGTCAGTTTTTTGATGATGTTCAATTTGATCACTTAGTTATGGGGGTGTCCCTCAGATACATTCATTGTAATGACAAACTTTTCCCATTTTCCCCTTTAAAAATAAGTAACCTATGGAGATATTCTTGAACACAGTTTTTCTCATTCTTTCCCATTTCTAGCTTTGAAAGTTTTATACACATATAATAGACAATAGTGCATACATATAATTTAATTAAAAATACATTTATTTTGGGAGTACATGTTCAAAATAATTTTATTAATTGGGTATACAAGCCAAGATGCTTAGAAACCAGTATTCAAGAAGTCCAGAGCCCCTCTCTTCTCCATTCTTTTTAACCGTGTGCTGTTTACTTTCATTCTGGACCTCAGAACCTTGGCTGTTTCCTGGAAACTTCCCAGGTGCCCTGGCCTCTTTGAGTTTGGGGATGCTACAGGTTCCCCTCCAGATTTTGTGAACATCAGTCCTCTGCTTGCATCGGTTGACATTTTCCTGCCCATTAGTTTTTAAAATCTCTCATTGCCTTGTTCAGCTTCCGACCTGTTCCCACCCCATTCATTCCTCCCATCCCCACAACCATGTACAAACGGACATATAGGTGCACACTGTATTGGTTAGGGTCCCCCGACAGACAGAACCAAGAGGATATGTATATAAACATATGAGAGGTGATTTATTAAGAGAGTAGCCTCGCAAAGTTGTGGAGGTTGAGAGGTCCCACAATGGACCATTCGCAAGCTGAAGACCCTGGGATGCCAGTGATGTGTTTCAGTCTAAGTCAGACTCTCAGAACCAGGGAACCCAACTGTGTAACTCTCAGTCTGAGAGTGAAGGCCTGAGGACCTAGGGGTCTGCTGGTGCAAGTCCTGGAGTCCAAAGGCCAGAAGCCTGGAGTTCTGATGTCCAAGAAAGAGGAGGAAGAGTGCGTCCCAACTCCAGGACATAGGTGGACACATTGGCCTTTTGTCTGTTTCTGCACCCTGCCCCCATGCCGATTGGATAGGGCCCATCCACATTGGACATTAAAGGCAGACCTTTCCCATCTGGTCTACTCAGATTCACAAGCTAATCTCCTCTGGAAACACCCTCACAGACATACTCCAAAATTTGCTTTACAAGCTTTCTAGGTATTACTAAATCCAGTCAAGTTGACACCTAATTTAACCATCACACACACCAAAGAGCCCTCCCTGTTCCCATTCCTTGGCTTCAGGAAAGAACTAGTTCTAACCCCTGGGTTGTTTCTTTCCTGAAAGAGAACCAAAAACATTGACCATATGTGAGTCTCTAGAGCCTTTTGTGAAGTTCATGAAGAAATTTTTCTGGATCAGTAATGTGTTTTTATATAGTTGTATTTTATACAAATATAAAACTAGTCACATTCTTTTCTGGTCATTCATTTTGGAACAAATTGATATATATAGTAATTGTCCTGAGGTTAATTTAAGGGCTGCTCATGCTTTTCAAACAAATGTTTGGTAAATTTATCTCAGCATGACAATGAATGCCACAGTTCAGGAAGCACAATTTAACACAGAACTAAGGTATAAGCTCCTGGGACACTCTAATGCTCTAATGCTTTCAGAAAAAAGAAAGCAAATCCATCCATTCGTTTACTTATTCAAGATTTATTGAGGCCTTTTTAAGTGCCAGACACTGTAGCAGGCAAAGGGTACAAGCATGAAAGACACTCCTTTGTTTTTCTGAGACACGAATAGACAGATTAGAAATTAATAGATGTTCACTTTTGGAGGCCAAGACCAGCGGATCACGAGGTCAAGAGATCGAGACCATCCTGGCTAACACGATGAAACCCCGTCGCTACTAAAAATACAAAAAAAAAAAAAAATTAGCCGGGCATGGTGGCGGGCGTCTGTGGTCCCAGCTACTCGGGAGGCTGAGGCAGGAGAATGGCGTGAACCTGGGAGGCAGGGCTTGCAGTGAGCTGAAATCCGGCCACTGCACTCCAGCCTGGGCGACAGAGCGAGACTCCGTCTCAAAAAAAAAATAATAATAATAGATATTGTGATATACATAGATAGCATGGCATGTCAGTACAGGGGAGGAGAGCCTTGTACCACCTGCAGAGAGCAAGCATCCTGGACATGAGTGCATGTGATTAAGATGCATTTTAAACTTGCACGTAGGTGGTTAATAGGACATGGCAACTGGAATGGATGTAAGTGAGGAGGAAAGAGCGTGTTCAAGCCCAGGGTTCTTACACTTTGTATTTTTAGAACCTTACAATAAATCTGCTTTGGGGAATAATTCTTATTAGAATAATGTTCTAATGAAGCCATCTTTGAGAATTGTTTTACTCACTTTGAAAATTTTGAGTAGATGCTATTTACTATAAGAATCTGCTTCATTCCTCCTATCCCTTTGTTAAAATGAAAAGAGTTGTAAAACTTGACCTAGCAACTGTATGCATATATTATAACTTCATCCATGTTTTCTGTTCATCAGCGTGATGTTCAGTTAGGGTGATGTTCTGGGTAACGTCTTCTTTCCTGTGTTTTCATCAAAGTTGAAAGTTAATTTTAAATAGTTTAGGAATAAAGTAGGGGAGGAAGTCATGAGAATGAATGTAAGAGGAAGAATGAGGAATATTGGAGGCAGCTTTTGGTCCAAGCCACAAAGTTTACTTTTATTCCAAAGGAAGTAGAACCATTGAGGAGACACTACATATTGGTCCCTTAGTAAAACACTGTTGAGGAATATCCTGAACTCAGAAGCATTAATAGAACTACTATTATTTCTGTTTTATTGCATACCTGTGCTAGACATTCTTGAAACTTCCATAGAAATAAAACACAAAGCCACCAAATTTCCAGTATTTTAAAAAATGCTTACACATACACATTAAGGAGAAAAGGAAAAATGTACGGCCAGACAGTTTCCCAGTTAGTTTCAAACAGGTGCATTATTAGAATCCTGACATTTGAAGCCTCGAAACTTAGTATGGTGAGGGTGTGGGCTTGGGTGACATAGTTCATAAGTCAGGTCACATTCTTTTTTTTTTTTTTTTTTTGAGATGGAGTTTCGCTCTGTCGCCCAGGCTGGGGTGCAGTGGCCGGATCTCAGCTCACTGCAAGCTCCGCCTCCCGGGATTACGCCATTCTCCTGCCTCAGCCTCCCGAGTAGCTGGGACTACAGGCGCCCACCACCTCGCCGGGCTATTTTTTTGTATTTTTTTAGTAGAGACGGGGTTTCACCGTGTTAGCCAGGATGGTCTCGATCTCCTGACCTCGTGATCCGCCCGTCTTGGCCTCCCAAAGTGCTGGGATTACAGGCTTGAGCCACTGCACCTGGCTTGTGTTTTGTTTTTTAGAGACAGAGTCTTGCTCTGTTGCCCAGGCTGGAGTGCAGTGGCCGGATCTCAGCTCACTGCAAGCTCCGCCTTCCGGGTTCACGCCATTCTCCTGCCTCAGCCTCCCGAGTAGCTGGGACTACAGGCGCCCGCCACCTCGCCTGGCTAGTTTTTTGTATTTTT
>NC_044989.1:99408353-99415853 GCF_008728515.1 Papio anubis
AGTAGAGACGGGGTTTCACAGTGTTAGCCAGGATGGTCTCGATCTCCTGACCTTGTGATCCGCCCGTCTCGGCCTCCCAAAGTGCTGGGATTGCAGGCTTGAGCCACCGCGCCTGGCCCAGGTCACATTCTTCTATAGTCCTTCAGATTTGGTCTTTTGAGCAAACTGATTCAATTTTGGCTCATATTCCTTATTTTCCAGTTTGAAGTAACTTTGTTGTGCATTATTAAATCAATAACTTATTGAATTTAGTTAATTAGTAATCTAATTGTTAAATTACTTAAAATGCACACGCAATGCTTTTTCATATAAAATACCATATTGACAACTGTAGTTGACACATTCTGATGACTTGCTTAAAATAAACATCTATGTGGGTGTGAGCAGTGAGTGGAACATCTTTGAGTTGGTTGAATATGAATGTGATCCAATGCACAGGAACATCAGCCAATGACACTCATTTGCAGAAGCCCAAGTTGTGATACCAAAATAGCAGTAAAATAATATTGTGATTAACTTCTGTTTTAGCTAGTGCATAGCTTATTTAAAAATTTTGTTCTGGATATATATCTGAAAATGTTTATTCTCAGGAAAATTATGTCCACAAATATATCTCCTTTTTAAAAAATACTATGTACACACACACACACACACAGCATACATAACACATATACATTATAATGTCTGTGCATATATATCTACATGCATACACTTTGTATATATGTGCTTACTTGTATATATTTACATATACACAATATAGATGTACATCCTTGTGTATTTTGTGCAAAGACTTTTGTGCAAATGAAGCAGGAGCTCAAGAATAAAGGCCATGGTTACACACTTGAGCCTTGGGACAGAAGTTTTTGTTAAGTAGTAGATTATTGGGGTCTTGTTCAAGCTAAGTGGCCTTTCACTTTTTATTCTTAGACCCTTACAATAAAACTGCTTTGCAAAATAATTCTTATTAAAATAATCCTAATGAAGCCATCCCTGAGAATTGTGTTACTCATATTTTTATTTTGAGCTCTAGATGCCATCCACCATGAGAATCAGCTTCATCCTCCTATCCCTTTGTTGTAATGTAAAGAGTTGAAAAACTTAACCTAGTAGCTGTATGCGTATGTTATAATTTCATCCCTACTTTCTGTTCCTCAGTGTGATGTTCAATCAGGGTGATGTCCTGGGTAACTTCTTCACTATGTTTTCATCAATAGTTTTCATTATGTTTTCATTCAATTTAAAACAGCTCAACGACATGCTTTTATTCCTTAAAGAATATATCATTTTAATAGTTTTTCAAATTGTGAAATTGTCACTTTTAAAATGTTATATTTTCCCTTCTCCCAGTTTTATCTTCCAAAATTCTATTTTTTTAAGCTGATTTTAAATAAGTCATTTTGCTTCATAGTAATGGAAAACCTGAAACCATCATGATTCTATATCTCAGATTATAGCATTTTTTTTTTTTTTTACTTTGGCTTTTGCTTTAACTTTTACATACAGAATCACCTCAGTAGCCCTGGAGGCTAGTCTTCCTGGACAGAGAAATGCTGAGTTAATGGAAGAGGCACGTGTTCCTCTTCCATTGTTAATGGAACAATGTTCCTTTAAGAAACATGGTTCTTAAATGTTAAGAAAATGAGGCGATATTCCCCATTTTGATTCTTCACGGATAGGCAAATGGTGATTACAAAGCATCCATTAACACCGTAATTATTTACAAACACCAGAACTTAGTAATGGATAATGGATCCAAACATAGCCAATAATGTTTTCCATCTCATGCCAGGAGGCACGAGAATGTTTCCCTCACTTTAGTTAGGCTTTCAGGTTACCACAGGTTGTGGATGGATTGGCACCTCAATTGAATTGATTGTCTGCTGATTTTGGAGGGTTGCAGATTGAGGATGTTTACTGTTGCGCTTTTACCTCCACTTGTCACATTTAAAGTCTGGCCATAGTCTGTGTCTTTGGTTGTGCATGTACCATATTCTGGACACTCTTCTCAGAACTTTATATGCATCTTCCATGCTTACAACTCCTTATGAGCCAGATAATTATATTGTCAGACATTTTGTTTTCAATGTTTGTGTTTTCTTCAGGGTTAAATAATTGTCCATTAATAGAACTTGGTACTTCTATAGCAAGGATTCAGTCTCGCTCAGTCTATAGAATAAAGGATTTGCAAGTGATGAATATGGCAAAACTAATCTTGGCAAATTCCGTTAAGTATATTGTAATTAGTCCATTAAGTATATTGTAAGTAGAAGTTCAGTGAGTGGCTGGGCGCGGTGGCTCATGGCTGTAATCCCAGCATTTTGGGAGGCAGAGGCAGGTGGATCACCTGAGATCAGGAGTTCAAGACCAGCCTGGCCAACATGGTGAAACTCCATCTCCACTAAAACTACAAAAAATAATTAGCCAGGCATGGTGACGCACACCTGTAATCCCAGCTACTTGGGAGGCTGAGGCAAGGGAATCACTTGAACCCAGGAGGCAGAGGTTGCAGTGTGCTGAGATCAGGCTGCTGCCCTCCAGCCTGACAACAAGAAAGAAATTCTGTCTCAAAAAAAAAAAAAAAAAAAAAGTTGAATTTATTTGAATAACGACTAAATCTTGAGCATTTCATTTTAGATATTGAAATACAATTCCTTGCTGTTCAGTAGCATATCTAAAGCCCTATTTTTCCTATTCGAGACTAGTAACAGAATATTATATCTTAATGTAGCATTTGTCATATTACCTACTAAAAACTGGAAATGCATGTTTGCTGACTAGACTAAAATTCTAGAGGGCCTGGACCATGTTATTTTTCTTTGCATATTCAGTGCCCTTATAATAGGCACACTTCTCCTTTAGTTCACATTTCACTTAAGCAAACTGGGTAATATTTGATTAGAATATAAATCTGCATTGTGTGGACCACGTTTGTTAATTCCTCTTGGGAGCTCCAGGAAATCTAGAAATAGTTTCCTTGACTATGACTGTTGCTCTAGTTAAATGGTTTCAAGTCCCCTTATTGAAACAATGGGTTATATTATATATCTTCCTTTAGAAGATTAGAATGTCTAAAAAGATTTTCACCTTTGATAAGCATAATTGGTTTTAGAAAAAAGTTATTATTCTTGATTTTTAAAAAACTACAAGTCAAATATTTTTTTCAATATTTAATTATTAAAGGAATAGGTTCATAACTGTAGAGGCACTTTTATTATATCTACTTATTCTTCAATATGGCTATAGAAAGTCTAAAAATCCTTACTGAATTAGCTACTTGGTAACTAGCAGTTTCACTGGGATATGACAGTCATGGACTGCAGAATAGGCCTTATCACAAGCAGCATCTGTGAAAAATGAATGCAATAATGAATGCACAGTAAATTTGAGGTCTAAGAATTTTACTGGGCTGTCCAATGACTTTTTGAATGACGATGTAAACCATGATTGGTATTTCTCTGATATGTGCAGTGACTTCCATATATAGATACCACATTTTTCTCATTTTTCTGTGGGTTCACTTGTAATTCATCAGGAGCTTTTATATATCTAAGGGAAATTTTATTGAAAAACAGATACATTTTGCCAATATTAAAATATAAATTGTTACTGGAAATTGAAAATCTATTTTTTTTTTAATCTTACAGAATCCTACAGAATAGCCCAATTTCTCTCTGCAAGAAAAAATCTATTCCTGCCACTCTCCTACCTAAGAAGAGCCCAGGAATCTGAGCTGGGCTTGGTGACAGAATCCCAGATGCTTCACCTGGGCCAAACACAGCACAAGAAGGCAAGGTTTAGAAGGAATGCAGCCCCAAGCATTGAAGAGACCTTCTCAAAGACACATGGATATGAAGCACTTATGAAAGGAAGACTGAGATGGAACTGTAGGGCCGGGTTTCTCAGCCTGGTCACTATTCACATTTAAGCTAAATCATTCTCTGTTGGGGAAGCTGACATGGGCATTGTAGGATGTTTAGCAGCATCCATCTTTTGTCTTTCTATATTAAATGTCAGTAGCACCTTTCTCCCAAATTGTAACAACCCAAAAATGTGTTCAGATATGATCACATACGCCCTGGGGAACAAAATTAGCTCCCCTCCCCACCCTGAGAAAGCCTGCTCTAGGGGATGGCAACTTCAGAGATCAGCTGAAACGGGCTCTGGGGCATAGATTGTGGAGATATTCCCTGAACTAATAAAGTGAAACCTCACCGGCTTTTTTTTTATTGTGTTTCAGACCTTGGTAATGAAGGGAAGACAATTCTTAAATGACCAATGGCATACCAGGAACATGCTTGTTGCTTCCTATGTTGAAAATTGCAAAATGTTAATGTGCAAAATTGAGAGGATATGTTCCATACATTACGGATGTAATAAAATATGAATAGGTAACAGCTACTGTGTTCTACGAACCTATAAATGTAGCCTGTTCCTCAAACTTAACTTGACCACACTTAAAAAAATTACTGTGTTATAAACTGTAATGGTATAAGGCAATCGTTCACTCATTTTCATACTTTATCTTGGAATGACACTCATGAAACAATTCCACACCGCTCATTTATTTTATACTTACAGAAGAAATGTTATGTCGTTAAGAAAGTATTAATGTTGTTCATTATTGGCCTATAGATGCAAACACTGAGTTTTAAAGGAAGAGCATTAGTGTGGAGCTCAGTATCTATATCAAGTCTTTCTGATTCTATGTCCATGGCTCTTCCAAGGCCACAAAGACTCTGGGCAGAGTGCTAATCAATATTCAGCTATTTAGCTCATAATTTTTGTTTGCCTTTGTTCCAGTAGTGTCTTCACATGCCATACAAACACTTTAAGTGCCAGAAAGCTATCAAGTCCATGAAGATTTAATATAGACACATTACTATTATTATCATTGTTATTAATGTCCTATTGGTAAACTTCTTGAGGTGTGCATGTAGACATACACACATACACAGAATGGTTTCGAATAAATAAAATAAATGTTTATAGAATTGAAAAGGCTGGGGATGTACACCTGTAGTTTTAATTTACAAAGAAGGAGCTGTTCCAGGGAAAACTGATTTCTCTACTTCATGGTCTTTCCCACATTTCTTTTCTCCTCCTGAAAAAATAAATGTTGGCTCTCACTGAATTAGTTTTAATATATTTACAATATATGTGAGCTCTGTGTATTTCGAGAGAAAATGTAAATCCCAGCTGAAATCACATTTGGTTATAATTTGAAAGAGTATTTCCTATGCAACTAATAAACAAATAAACAAATCAGTTTGATCCACTGGGCAGATAATATTGAGAGAGAAGGTGTTTTTATGAAACGAAAATTCATTTTTGGGATGGAAGTTCTTCCTGTGGAAGGAGAGCATGGAGAATTTCTGTGTCCTGTGTACGGCTCTGAGAGTCTTTCATGTAGCACGTTTCCCTGACTGAGAGCTGAAAGAGGGTAGAGTGAATCTCAGTGGATCAATTAACAGAGGGACCTGTCCTTCAACAGCAGAAGATCTATTTCAGGATTTGCATATCACTGAAAAAAATTACAAAGCTGAGATAAATACAAGCCCGATAATAACTCACTGCAGACTTGGCTTCATTCCTAGATTTCCTTGGCTGTTTGTCCTAATAAAGTGTCTCCATGGCACTTAGGGCAGGAAGGTTATTAGTAGCTGTCAATCAAAGGAGGGAGTAGGCATCGGCAGGAGGAGGAAGAGAAGAGAGGTGACATTCATCCTCTCTTCTCACTGATATTGGGTATAAAAGTCATTCAGAGCAAGTGGTTAAAAAGGGACAGGTCCCTCTTCATCCCCATGGAAAAAAGAAAAGCTGCCTTGGTTACCAACAATTTAATAATAAAACGAAACACATCAATCATCTTTTTTTCTACCTTATTGATGCCTGAACGTCCATTAATGCTAAGGAAATGAAGGACATATGAAAGAGATCTTCATAGAGGACTCTTGGCTTAATATTGTTTCTTTTTTTTTCTGTTTTCATGAAATGCATGCATATCGAGGCTTAAAGTTAAAAAAGAAAATTTTCATCATTATCAAACATCTCTGGGTTTTTTGGTGCATTTTTTTAACGTTGGAATTTTTCTTACAGCATATCAAGTGAATTCTTTGAGAAAAAGAAATCAGGTAGCAAAACTAAAACATATTTTTCAAGTTCATTTAAATCAGACACAGTGATTTTGATTTTACCAGGTTGATACTCAAAATCTACCTATAGAGCAATTAATTGATATTGTAAAGGTATTTAAATTATTGTACCATTTTCTTAATTAAAGTATATCTACTGCTGGAGCACATCGTCTCTCTATATGCATATTTTCATAAGTAACAGAGTCCATAGAGTGCTAATTGATATCCTGGTCTCCAGACAATACTTTACTAAATGAAATGACAATTATAACCAATTAAAATTCACTTTACATACTACTTCACCTATTTGGTATGTATTATGCATGAAGACGGAGAGTACATTGCCTCACTGCTCAGGATTTCTGTGTGTCTCAGAAATTGATGGACAGCTCCAAGATCTTCCTTTTAGCGCATTTTTTCCCCTTAAACCAGGGGTCACTTGGGGGCTTATCAGAAACCCTGTATTTTGGTGTTACTTAGATTAAATAGCTAATAAGAGCTGTTATTTGTTGCAGATTGAGGCTTTTTTCATATTTGCCTAACCTACATCAAGAGCACTTCTCTGCAGAACTACTCTTGTGAAGAGTTTTTTCTTTAATAGATATGCTACTTTCTAATTACATAGCCTATTCTTCAGCTTCCAGCTGCAAGATATTCTACATAAATACTATTCATATCTACACTTCGTCATAACCGTTACATATTAACCTGTTGCTCTATACATGACTAAACTTGGAATTTTCTGACTTCCATTATTTTGCTAAGATCCAGTTGACCTTAAACTTATATCAAAAGGCGTATGACATGTAGCAAGAACACCAGTATAATATTTGCCTGTTTATTGAATAAAAGCATTCTCCATTTCCTGTCATTTCTCCTTTTAAAATTTTTGAAACAGAAATATTCTGGGAATAAAAGAATACAAAGAACAAAGAAAGACAGGAATATAAACAGGAATTCTGTCACAAAAATAATACTGTATCCTAAAATGAAGAGTGGATTTCTAGTTTCTGGATAAATATTTAATTTGGATAAGTGACCATTTCTATCAGGGAATATTCATTTGTCTATGCCTCGGTCCCATTCAGTTATTATCTGTCGTATTGTGAATAGATGCTCCCTTCTCAAAGGAGGATAGGATCCTATGAGAATTTTCAGCGAAAATACTTTTTCACTATTAGGATGTGATAAGAAATGTGGAGTCATGTTGTCAGTAACGGTGCCTTACATTTTCCATCCTTGCCATGAGCCTCAAATCAAAATCCTCTCATAAACTTCATCTTTATTCACTTATTTGGATGACTCTTGCATTTAGTAGACTAATTTCTGAGCAACAAGTGGTGCCATCAATTTTTAAGAAACCCTA